>NW_028301540.1:8172500-8207500 GCF_042242905.1 Orbicella faveolata | reverse complement strand
TGAATTGTTACAATTGTGTTAATAACTCAATAAACAACTAAGAAAGCAAATGAAATTAGGGTCAATGCTCACAGACTAAACGAAAGATTCGATTGACTTTCTGGAGCAGCATATAGGCCCTTTTCATGCATGGCTTGCAATTTTAATTGAAGAGATTAAAATATTCACGACTCAACTCGTCTTTGAGTTGATTTCAAAACAATCTTTACTAATTTAAATGTATACAGCCATTTAAAACAAAGGTCTATTGATCAATGAACCTTTTCATGTAAATATTGATACACGGCAAACGGAAGGACAGACCGTACCACCCATAAAAATATTCGCTAGAATAATAGAAATTACGTATATTTATTGTTACAGAGAACTGGCACAGTAACAAAGGGGAAGAAACCATAACGCGTGGAAAGAAACGTTGACACGCCTCCACCATCATCCCATGCAATAATCCAACCATTTGTGTTCATATCTGACACGTGAATGTTATGTTTGAGGCGACTGTCATGAGAAAGTAAGGGTTCCAGCCCTCCTCCTCCTCCTCCTCCTCCTCCTCGGTTTCGTTTCGTTTCAGGGGTATGTTAACGCTTCTACTATTTCTTACCTTCTTTGAACGAAAGCAAGTCGTGTAAGATCTATCAATGGCCAGGAAGGGATCAAAAGGTGACAGAACACTTGAACTTTGTGTCAAACTATCCTGTGACAATGAACTTACTGCACGAAAGAAAGTGAAACAAAAATAAATATAATCTAACAAATCAATCATAGATTGAAGCGTAATCCTGTAACTGGTCAGGCAACTGCACTATCTTGCTAGTAAAAGTCTGCAGTGTTGGTATGGTGTCATCTGTTTGTTTGTTTTATCTGTCCGTTCATGTGTTTGTTTGTTTGTCTGTTTGCTTTACCCAGTTTTTGGTTATCAGGAGATTAGAGACAGCAGTAGCGAATAGCACCCCCACCAAAACCTCACTCGCCAAAGTAGGCACTGTAAGTAAGTCATGATAAATACTACTAGCTCTCTACTCCATATAGCTATTGTTGTTAATCATTGTAGTCTATTATCAACGGTTGTCATGAGCCTTATTTCTCGATTACGAAACCAAGTGAAAAAAGTCATAAGATTAGAAGAAGAAAACGACAGGTCATTACTTGGTTATCGTAAAACTTAAAGCTTGTACCTTTCTTACTAGGGACAACATTTTGTTCAAAATTTAAATGAAGATGTGATCGAGTTAAACACTCTGTAGTATGATTCGGAGATAAATTGCCTCACTTGGAAATGGCCTATTTAGTCAAAAAGAGAGACCATGCAACTGACGTACCTGGTGGCTTCTGGCACAAAGGTTTCAACGTTAATTTACAGTCTACGTTTTTCAGCTTCGATGATTCAGACGACAGAACAGCACAGCTATGGGTTGGATCCTTGCGGGTAGGATATCCCTGCATCCATAGAGAGTCATTTAACAGGCTGCCATCTATCCATCCCCACAAATTCCGGGACATCAGACCAAAGTGGAAGTTGCTAGGTCTTGGTGTCATTCTCTCTAACATGTTAGAGAATGCATATCTCAAACCTTCTCGAGATATCTTGGCCAAGGTCCCTCCTTCACTCTTACACTGTGCCAAAGCTTGCTGCCAGTTTAGTGTATTCTTGTTATTTACGAGGAAGCAACCGCCATGGAAAGGGAAAAAGTTAGGACTGCACGCCAAAGGCGCTGCGTAAAACAAAAAGAAACAAGCAGAAATGTGGCAAAAATACATATTTCTCAGCATAACAGATAATAATTATCATCTTGATATAACAACAAAACTTCGCAACTAGTATCTAACAAAAATGAATGGTGTTCAGTGAGAGTAATTTTCACTTCGCTACTTCACAGTCCTTCTAATCATTTTGGTGTTACGTTTTCTGCTCAGGGTTTTCCGTCCAATTTTGAATGAAAGTGCGATTGAGAGACAATGTTTACCCTCCATTGAAGTCCTCTATTAATAAATCACCGTTGAATTACAAAAGAATATTATAGGCTTTGACTGAGCAATTTATAAAACAGTCGTGGCTTACTGCTCTGATTACACCTTGCTTTAGCTTCGATAATTTGGTCCACCGAAAGCGCCTGATCATAGAATTGTAAGCACGAGACTCTGCCGCGAAAATGGTTTTCTTGGTTGCTTGAAGCTCCAACTCTAACATCAGTCTGAGTTGCCAGTTCCATCTTTGCTCCGATGGATGTGAGCATGACAGTGTCGTTGTTGACCCACACAGCTGCAATACCCGTGTGGTAGTCGTATGTGGTTCCAATGAAATTCCATGTTTTTTCTACGAGAACGTTCTCCTTATAAAGTCGATAAACCTTAAAAGTTTTCCTGTCCACAAATCGCACTTCAACTCCCAGGGTTGCCCTAAAAACCCACATGGAACAACCATACTTGAATATCGGGCCATCGCTGTTGTCAAGATGGACCCATGCGAACACGCTCATCGAAAACCTAGCATCCAGTTCTCCGGCATTTTTCAGTTCCACGTAGCTGCTATTAATACCGCTAAAGAAGACAGAACCATTCGGACTTCCATAAGGACCTGGTGCGAATTTGATGTGACTAGACACTGCCTTAGTGGCTCCATTTGGACTCCTGTCCACAGTTCCATTGGCTCCACTCAGTGAAAAGAAAGCCACAGGGAGAGGAACAGCTTGGAATAGAAACATCGTACATTAACAACGAACTGAGATTTAGTCAAAATTTGAATTGTCAGGAACTACTCACGCAGTTTTCAAAATAAAATAAAATAAATCCATTCAGGATAAATGTCACGAATGATTGACGAATTTAACGAAAACTTTCCACCTCGAGCAATAAATTTTTCTACGAACAAATGAAGGCATGCATTCCAATAATAATCCGGTCAACAAACCTGTCAGTGAAGTTTAATTATTTTACTTACATGAATACTCTTTACATACACGTGTGAAACAAATGTAGGTAGTTCTGTTAGAAACAAACTATTCTTAAAATGTATAGTTACAGTTTCACTGTAAATGAAAACACTGCTATTTTAAAATAATGAAAATGGGCTGTTCAGATTCAACCCAGCATAAATGACAATGATATGAGAGACTGGCTTTTCGACGGAATGTGTCACGTGCATACCTAGAGGGTGTTCACAGATGTACCCATGGTTAGAAGCACAGGGTTCATCATTCCATCGCCATCCATATCCATCCCAGTTTGAATTCCACCTGGCTTTCAAGAAAGACCCACATTTGCCGTCTCCACTCGGTTCGTACGGACCCCACAAATCACCTGTAGTGGAGACATTTTCCCCGTCTAACCAGAGCCAGCGTAACTTGCTGCCTAATAAACCAACAAACAAGTCTTCGTCCTCGAGCTTGATTTCTCTACGCAGCTGGGTTAGGGCTTGCAAAGAGTCCCCATCACCGACAACAGCAAGGTCGGCATCCAATCGGTGACAGGTGGTTCGCGCGTTGCTCCACTGCACAGCTGATGGCAAAGACAATAGATAACACGATTTGCCGGCTTTGTACCAACTGGGCTCACATCCGGAAATTGCTCGATGATCTGCAAAACAAAACAGAAAGACCCTCTATCACGATGGATGGACTGACTTCGTATAACAAGACCCAGACGATATAACGCGCCCTTTTTTTTATCAACTTATTCGATAGTTGGCTGTCTACGAACTGAGCTTAACTTAACTGCTTAAAGTGCCTATGAAGTAAAAAATAATTGCTGCTTATTTGAAAGGCTTATCAAAGTAAAGAAGAATGGCGTTTCCCTTTTAAGAATATCTTTTTTCGTTCTAGAGATATGTACGTTTTTGCATTATGCAAATGAGGAAAGTGATGACGTCATAGGTGGTTCCACTTGAACAGTAAAACATTGAATCAAGAATATCTCTAGAAATACTGGAGCAGTGTTCTTTAAACTTGACACCACAGATGTGCATCACAAAAGAAACAGAATGACACCTTCTGTGTTGTTGTCATGGCAACACTTTTGGCTCCAGCCTCTTTCTGTGAAAAACCAAATATGCCAATTTGCAACCCTTCGAAAAGGGACAGAGGGTCTTGCTGGGAACACACATGACTCCCATATTGTCTTAACTCTCCCCATTAGATTGTTGGGAGTGGGTGATCCTTGTTTAAGATAAAATCTGGTAATGTTAGTTTTAATTAAAACAGGACCAGCGGCATAACTGTTGTCATGGCGACGGCATGACAGGTGTCATTTTGTTTCTTTTGTGATGTACATTTCTGGTGCCAAGTTTAAAGAACACTGCTTTAATATTTCTAGAGATATTCTTGATTGAGTGTTGAACTGTTTTAGTGGAACCACCTATGACGTCATCACTTATAATACAAAAACGTGAATATCTCTAAAACGAAATAAGATATTCCAAAAAGGAAAACGCCATTCTTCTTTACTTTGAAAAGCCTTTCAAATCAGCTGGAATTATTTTTTACTTCATAGGCACTTAAAACACGAAACAGCTGATTATCGATAAGTTTGCAAAATTTCAACGATTTACGAACCAAACTTGAACCTTTGAAAAACTGACATTTCGACGTTTTTTAAAAAATCTAAGTCACAATCCGTTTCCATCCTCGCCATCGTTAGCCATCCTCACTTCCTAATCGGTTCTATTCATTTGCCCGGTACTGCTCTACAAAATAAAACCTTTATTGTTCAGCTTCCAAAGATTGATATATGTTTTTGAGATTTCCAGAATTGTGCTAAAAATGGTGACGGTGTCCCTTTAACTATCCATCGATCCTTCTCTGAGACGAACTATTATTTCGATACTCGTAAAAGCTATAAGACAATCTAGCAAAAACTAACAAAAATCTTTTCAGAGCCAGGTTAAAATACACGGAAACGAGTTTTCGTACCTAAAGCAGTGACATTGTGAGCATAAAAATAGAAGTTTTGTTTTCCCTTGCAACAAGATACATTTCCGTGATCATCGAGGCTAATCATTGGCCCATAATTACTCCTGTCAATCAGATAAACTCTTCTGGAATAGCGACTCGCTGTCTCGTTATTTAGGACAACAACATCTAATGGATACTTGTTATAGTTAGACGGATCCAACTTTGACGAGACAAAACTATGGTCGCTGGAAGCTTCAGAGTAGATAAAGAATGTCGTCTCCTTCGGATTTCCTCGTGGATGCTCGAGAGTGAAACGGAATTCTTCGGAGGAGAGACTCTGTTTGGAGGGTTGAGTGGATATTCGGAAGTCTTTGCCTTTGTAAGAGGACACGTAGAATGTCGTCTCTTCTGCGAATGAAATATCCAAGTATGAATGAATGCACCGATGAACTTTATACAATCTGATTTCTTGGTATATCTAGATTAATAGCAAGCGTTAGTGTTTTCATTTACCAGCTGACATAGACAACCATAACGACACAGGACAACACTGACAATGTTGCAAGTCAACACAAAAAGAAATGACCCACAGTTAAACAAGTAACAATAACAATAACAATAACCTACACGTTTATAGCCTTCTAAGTAATTTCTAATCTCACGTTTGATTTGTTGATAACTTTGGCTTGGGACGTCAGATTTGAACTGAGAAATCGATCCCACGAAATAAATGTAGGTGCACCATTAGTACCTTTTTGTTGACAATTTCCTCTTTCAAAGGAAACGTCGTCCAATGCTGCATCCCCCTGATAACTGCTACCTCTAATTCCGTCGACAATGATCTAGAAAAGGAACGGAAAAGAAAGGCAACCTCGTTCAGAAGACATATCCTCAAGGGCGAATTAACCGATGATACTAAACTTTGCGAATGATATTAACAGCGAATGTTCAGTATTTGTTGACCTGGGACTAAGGACATGATATTTTGCCTGATTTTTCTTCTTTTGTTATTCAAATGCTGTAAACAAACGTTTTAAAGCTCACTTGATAACTTGAAGTCTCGTTGATGCTTATTTGCCCTTGTATCCAACGGTTTCCTTGATCTTGCGATCTCAGCCAAACTGGTTTTAACCCGTTTGTAGACTGGCTTTTTATGTATATAACAACACAGCCCATGGTGGCACCATACATGTGATAAAAGAACGTCAGGCACTGAGGTCCCCGCATCCACGGACTTGCAAGTCTCGCAGTGTCTCCCGGCAGTCGTGGACTAGACGTTTCAATATAAACGTACCCACCGGTTCCTTAATTTGACCAAGAAAAAAATATTTATATAAGTGAAATAATGGTAATTTTCGTGAGGTAAAGATGTAATGTCCTAAGTTTCTGTCCTTTTGCCCTCCTTTTTCTTTCTTTCAAATCTACTTTCATTTCTTTCATTTACAAGACCGAAAACAATAAAGGTTGATGTGGTATTAGGAATAATAGAGATATTATTTTGAATGAAGCAAAGTAATCCGGAACTAGACAAAACAACAACAATCCTAATTTGTGCTCTTTGTTTTACAGCTGTATGAGAAAATTAAATTGATCCAGGTTTAATATTTGCAGATACTAGAGAGGAAAGTTACTTAAAAATAGCAAATGCTAGTCGTGTTAACTGGCTAGGCCATGCGGAAAAAAAGTAACAAAACATTGATAAAATAACTGGAGACGAAATAGGCCATACAAATTTACAAACCACACAGCACTGACACTGCTTATCACACAAGGGTGTCTCATGCATGACAGTTCAACCTGATGAGTCACCTGATGTATGATCGGCACTTGGTCCAGTCTCCCAACTCGGAGTGTCATCGCTTAGCTGCGTCCATGTGAAACTGGACAATAAGTCATTCCTCCAGAAGCAGAAGTTGGTATCAAAGTTGCAATTTCCTTGATTAAAAAGGACACACAAATCTTAAACTTTATCGACACAGAAATTTCAGTTTCCTCATTAGACATACACGTATTCATTTAAAGAGACTGAAATATATTGCCATATGTATTTAAGCCAGGTAAAGACTTCGCACGACCCAAGTGGCAGATAAGGCCGGCGCTTATCCCCCGTTTCAGTAGCATAAAGCGACTAGGTGTATTTCAACTTACCCCTGGATGGAATGTTAGTCCATTGCAGGGTTACCCCCAGCACCCATTTATAGACCTGTTCCTACATGTACCCTAGAACACAACATAACACCTTGGCAGGAGCTCCAATCAGGACCACTCGTTCCAGAGGCGAGCACGCTAACAATTAGCCACCGCACCCCCACAAAATTAATGGCTAGAGGTAAGATTGATACCTTGTCGATTGTTCTGAGGTTCACTTTCATCTTCACAAAGTCCATTAGTTAATGAGACGTCATCTACGGCTATACCTCCTGAATAGTTTCTACCAATTGTTGCCTGGAAGGAAACCTGCAATATAATAAAGACAGGAGCACTGTCATTCAGTGTCCAGTTTGTCGTAACGGTCATAAACTAGATTTTCATCGTACTCTCTTGCAATTCTGCCTATTGACTGATTCTCTAGCTCATCGTTGACTATTCACCCAGCACGTCTCTCTTTCGTAAACGACTAAATACCAATTTAGCGACACTTAGAAGCTTTTTTTCAAGTATAATCCACTTTTTTTTACCCAGGAAATGCTAGTCACCACCCAGAGCCAATCCCGGATCCTAACTAATCATGCAAACATGCCTATCTTGCCACTACCTGGGTCTAATAAGACATTGTTTTTTACTTCAAAACAAAGACAGCAACAACAACAAAAGCTTTAATAGCTGTATTTGTTTTCAAATGAAAGAATAACTGCGAGATGTTCTAACTATTAATTAAGGCGTTTTGGCTATCAGTGATTTGGTGTTTAACACAGACAAACCATAACCATCCTTACTCATGGGCAAGTTATCAAATTGATAACTTTTTCAATCTGCCTGCAACGCAAAATAGATTCAGACTATGTCATCACATAGCCCCTACAAATTTCTCCCTGCCTACCTGAGACTCGCCAGTGTATCCTACATCGACACTAGCCCTCAGCCAGACGTTACCCTGTTCACCTGACCCTCGCCACATCAAGTAATTGTCTTGTTCTTCTCGAGGCCAAAGAAACACATCAAGGTTTCCAATTCCGCCTCCATACACGAAGTAATAGAAACGGAGGCATTTTGGTCCCCGGATGAGCGGACTCAACAGTTGGGTAGACTGATTCACTTGAGAAGATTGTGATTCGTCAACGTAAATATATTCTCCACCTCCTGTGAAGACAAAAGAATAAGATTGTTGTTAGAAAATAGTCGCTGTAGGGCAAAGAGTGGACAACCCTGAAAAATCATTATTTTTTTTTTCCAGATTGAATAACACTCGACTTCTGTTTAACTGTGCATAATTTTTATTTCTTTTTCAAAAAACAACCTTTTCTTGTTTTAACCCGATGAACAGCTTTCGCTAATGCAAAGAGAACTTAGGTGTACAATGTGACAATAGCCAATTAAGATTCCCTACATTGAAACATGACTTGGTTACCAGTGTGATCCTGTCTCGGTCCAATTCCTAGGCTTTGGTTTCCAGGCCTCTGACGGTTCCAGCTGATTTGTTCCTTGGACGGTGTTAGCAAGTTACGCCATCCACAGTAGCTCTCATCGAAGGTACAGTTCACTAGAATTAAAAAGGAAAGAACAGCCAACTATGAAGAAAAAGTTAATCTTATGAAAAAGGACTTGTTTATTCACGTTAGCACAACTTCAGACCTTTACGGTGTGAATAGACCATATTCGTATTCTCGGTATTGGACTGGAACTAGTTTGTAATGGAGGCTCATGTAGGGGGGGGGGGGGATATCATTATAAAAAAAAAATTAATGTCATTTACATTCGAAAAGATTCCCCGCATTAGCCTCAGTTGCAAGCTAGTCCCAGTCCAATACCGAGATTGTGAATATGATCCATAAAGAAGAGAACTTCAAGTAAACTACCTTATGAAACATTCTAACTGCCTGAGCCGGGTTGCCGGTAAACGCTAACCCAGGATTAAAAGTTAACCGAAGTATTAATTTTCCTCGTTTTTAACCGCGTATGTTTTGTGTAGTTTGAGATCATTCACACTCAATACTGAAGGAAAAACAGTATAAAACAGAAAAACTCACCGAAAAGTTACAGAACTAGGATTAAAATTCTCGCTAATCCTGGGTTGCTTTGAACAACCCGACCCTGGTCTTTACGATCAGGACTGTGTCTAGTAGAGAGCGTAACGCGAGCCTAATGAACAGGTGTGAGAATAACCTCCAGTACGGAAAACAATACCTTCAAATGTTTCAGGTGGCGTAGGTTTGCCGACAGAGACACAAGTCAAGTTCGTGCTGAAATCGAGGTCATCCACGGCGATGTTAGAAGAAAATGTCACGCCAGCCACACCTTCGATTACAACCTGCAGTAAGTAAATAGAGAAATTAATTTTGAAAAGGGGTGAAAAGCTTACGTACTGAACTGATCTAGAGCTTAAAAAGTTATAACATTTTTGAGCCATCAGTATTTCTGATTCTTCTTTGGTGGACGATGAATTTCAAATTCAAAATCACTACTTCGTGTTTCGGCTCCCAATAGATCTCAACAGCGGCATATATACCAGTGGTTACTCCATGTTTTCGTTGACAGAGTCACGTTTGTGTGAATGGTTGAATGTAAAGATACCAGAACAATCGTGGACTTCTAATTATTTTTATTCCTTTCAAGAATTTTGCCGCAGTTTGGGTGGATATTGTGCGTGTTTTTGTTTTTGCTTTTTCTTTACTTTTAATAGAGATATTTAAGAATTAAATTAAGGATTAACTTAGACAAGCATATATAAAGACCCTAAACTTGGTTTATAATATCAAAAATAGATTGTTGTTTTTGCTTACAGCATGGACATTCACTATATTAAACGAGAAAGATGACCCAAGTAATGCGCTGCTGTTAGCTAGATGAACTAGATGGCACTATCGGGATCACTCGCTGTGTAAGAAAGAAAATAGTGTTCTTTTTCCATATTTGCAGTAAACCTTTAGCCAAGCTCGTTCGGTCAGTAACCCATATTTAGCGCTCACTCTAAATTGGCTACTGCAAGTGCACATCATTTTCTTCTACAACTTTACATAAATAAATATAAAACGGTTCTACCTGGTAGGTGCCATTGTAGTTTATAGCCACACAGCCCTCGATCCAGTTGCTTGATAACTGGTTTCCATGGCGACTCCATATCCTTTCTTCACTGCCACTGATTCTAACATACACAGACAGGGACTCAATAGTGCTGCCGTACATGGAGTAGTAAAACGTCATCTGTCTGGGGCCTCTCATCCAAGGGCTGTTGAGCCTGGCCTTCTCGTCGTATTTACGAGAATGTGACGTTTCGATGTAGATATATAAGCCATTACCTAGGAGAAGAGTGATGTTAATGCATTAAATTATGAGATTAAAATCAGGCGGGAGCTAAACGTAAATGGACACCAGGTGTTTTTTTTCAATACAGCTGAAAGCAAGAATAATAATACTGATCCATAAATAAAGAAAACGCAGACTTCAATTACATAAGCTAATTTTTTGCAACATCTACTTTAGTTCACCAACAAATAAGGTGGGAAAGAAAAGATATTAAAGTATATTAAACGTCAAGTTTGGACTCAGTTCTCAACCTGAATGATCGCTGGCCGGTCCTGTGTTGCTGCTTGGCGCGCTCCCTCGCCTAAGCTTCCAATCAAAGTGGTCGGTATCTTTGTCGTTTGACCAACTGCAGAGTGTGTTCTCATCAAAAGGACAGTTTCCTAACAAGAGAGATCGTGAAGCTACAAATTAAAAGATCCTTTGAATTTCCCTTGTGATTGTCCACATATTGTTGGAACTTGTTTTCATACGTGCATAGATCGGCTTGAATATGACGCGGCATAATTGCAAAGTCAGTACACTGACCGTTTTCTTTCTACCGCCTCTCAGTCCCCTCAGTATCCGCGATTTGTGATTTCATGTTGTGTCATAATATTAATTTTATTTCTTTGCGAGTCGTACCAGCAGCCGGAGTTGCTAATTCATATACAAACTTTCTCACTACTGTTGTTCTGAAAATCCATATTAATAATTTCATTGATAACTGCAGTTTCTTAACGTTTCAAATTCGTCAAAATATTAAGATGCACAAAACAATCATCGGTTTGTTTTCTTTGCAAAGATTCAACAAGGATATAAAAAATCCGTTTGCAGAAACATAACGGAAACGAACAACAGCGGAAACGTCCTGACTTGAATATGACGGAAACACGACTTGACATCTCCGTTCCGGTAACATGACGGAAACTTGATAGAATCGCCAAGACTTGGTATTTCAGGTTTCCGCAAAACGTAAATGTAACGGAAACATCAAGTTCCATGTTTCCGTCGCGTTTAAGGAATGCCGAAACGTAGAATTTCGTCCTGTGGAGTTTCTTGCAGTCTCGTTGACTCTCGCCTTGACAAGGACAAAATGGTTTAAGTAACCGCGTCGGCGATACCGAGGACAACGTCGATTAAAAAATGACTTTTTATTTTACCTACCGATCTCGCGGCACAGTAAAGTCATTAAATTTGATTATGGCACGGGTCACACCAGAGCGAATTTTGTTTTTTTGGTCGGTCCGAAAGACCCAAAAATATCGGCGCTGACCAATTTTTTTTGGGTTCGTTTTCCGTTCGCACATGAAGCCACACGACAAGGCTAAATTCTTGTGTAAACACTGATAAAACGCTTTTGTAAACAATGATGCTTTCCCTTGAAGGCATACTGTCCATCAATTTCCTTAAAGAAACACGCAGTTGACACGTTTAATAAATTTTTGTTTTCTTTGGGCGATTTTGGAAAAAAACCTGCCTGCCCCACCCATACACTACGGCGTCTTTGATCTTCTTGGTCCACTCACAAATTTTTCCAAAGTTTGCTCGTAGGGGTCGCATTAGGAAATACTCCAATTTTGACCCAATTTTTGGTAACCGAGACAAACTGAATTCGCTCTAGCGCGACCCATGCCTATCACTGTCAAAACTATCACGAAACTGAATCTGGGACATAACGATAAAATTGAAATAAAATTTAAACAATTAGCCGTCATGCTTCACGTTCTCCAGACAATGCAAAATTTGGTCATTTCACGTTGTTGTTTTACACTGGAACGCAAAGAAATGTACTAAGAATTATACTGCACGTACACAGCCATTGTTCTACACATTAAACCATTTTTTAGCGACGTTCCCGTTTCTGTTGCCGTCGTGTTTTTTTTTTTTCTTCTTTTTAAACTCCCTAATGTTATCTCGGGAAAGGACGCGAATAAAACAACATCGCAGTTCCCATTGTTTTTCTTTTACAAAGCACTGTGACCATTTCATCATTACGTCAAGAATATCAGGTACAAAGGAGCAAAAAACCAACGATGTTCTTATAATTAAGAAATGGTAAGCGTGCGGCGTGCAACTATAGAGTTGTGGATGCACGCTGGAGGCTGCTACGGACGAAAGAAGCGTCCGGGTGTGACTCAAGCCTCTTGAGTGCTTAGCAAACCTCCCAAGTGCATCCATAACTCGATAGTTGCACGCTGCACTCTTACAATTTCTTTTATAGCATTGAGACTTCTAACATCTTTGCTATCGGATGGAAGTATTTATTAAATCTCATCCTGCTTACATGAAGTCAAAAGCACGATAAACCGCGCGAAAATATTCATACAAAAATCCGACAAAGCGACAGATCAAAATTTTTCTTGGATCGCGGTGAGTTAGTTTACCATTTCTCGATCTCCGACAAACAAACAACTTCAAACGGCTCACTTAACCTAAATACCAAGCTGACAACACACGAAAATCGTAGTCGGGAAAAGCGTTTCTGAAAAGTTAGTTAAATTTGGATGGGTTTTCCGAAGAGTCAGTGAAGACAAACTGCACATTTTCAATAGTGCATGGTTGAAGTTTTTGGTGGTTGAGTTTTCTCTCCTTCAGGGTCTCTTCGGCAAAGGAAAAAAAGAACAATATGGAACCGGACACTTCTTAAAAGCGAGAGTGAGGAAGAAAGCGAACAAGCACCCCTGGCTTTGAGCTGTTTGAGATGCTCTTCTTTAATAGCAGGTTTGTGGGTTACGTTTTCGTTTCCACATCGTTTTAAATCGATATAAGCTTATTAAAAGGCTTTAAGTTGCGTGTCTAGGGCTGAGTGGATTTTAAACAATATCTCTGTTGCTTTCGTTATATGGTAAAAATAAGCTTAAATGAACAGAAAACCGAGGCTTAAAGAAAAATGTTAGAAATATAATTTGCATTTGTGCACGATGCAGTCGTTTATTCAAGCGGCCGTTTCTTCACGTCGAGTTCAATTCACGATGGAGCAATCGAGCAAAACTGAAACCCGGGAACTGAAATAATTCATCAGAGACTACAAATATTTGATAAAACTTCCTTTATCTAAACTCAGTGAAAATATTTTCTTTAACGTTTTTGGAACAGAAGGACTTCGTATGTAAGATTTAACTAAAAACAGAAATTTGCCAAAAATCTCATGTACAAGTTTTGCTCGCCCAAAGTATTTAAGTCTTAAATGGCTTTCGACGCCAGAAAAGTTATACAATGAAAGCTTGTGCTGAATTTTTTTGTCCTCAAATCGCTGAAAAATTCTCTCTAAAGCTGTCGCTTTGCATTACTAACCTCGAAAGGTTGATAAAGACCAGTTTGATGTTTTCTTGGTCTTCTCCGAGTGTCTGCTCAACCAGCTGACTCATCTCCTGCTCGCTTAATTCAGAAAATCTCTTACGTGGAGGCCCGGCAAAAAACTTGAGCTCGAAATTTGGTAGCTCACAGAAATTATCTTCCTCATCTCCAGAAGAATTACTAGATTTTTCCATATTTTAGGAGAAAAAATAAAGGAATTACGTTTCAAAAAGGGGTAAATTCGGTGAAAGAAATTGCCGAGATAAAGTACAAATAAACAAACTGACGTCAGCGTGCAACCCACGGGCAAATGGATCGCGCGTATTAGCCAATCAGAACGCACGCTTTGCTAAGGCTATGTTATAAATGTAGTTGATACGAAGTTTGAACTCGCCAGCCAGTAATCTAGGCTCACAGCAAACCACTGCATACGTTTGGAACTGAATTAACGGTAAAAAAATTAGTAAGACATTTGTCTTTGTTGCTAGATAATTGCGAATCAGTAGATAGCAAGGTTGTAAAGGAACAACAGCTGCATTAACAAACTAAGAATCAAATAACATACATGTACTGTGAAGAAAAAGACTCCTTCATCAATATTATTTTATAAGGCACATCAAATAACGCCAAAAAGGAAAAATCATCTTTGACTATCATAGTTTTGTTAAATGTTACCTGCAAGTGAAAATTGTTTGCAAAACCTTGATGCTTTTGAAAGCTTCAAATAAAGTTTCTTCTTCTATTTATTTTAGGCTAATAACAAATGATTACGAATTTTCATAATACTGAAAGGAAAAATTCTTTTATCCAACGGGACGGATAATTGCTTTTCTTCATGTAGAATTCTGAAAAGAGTTTCAGTATAACAGTAACTCCTCGGTTACTCAATTAACAGACCTTGGTGTTTTGGTAAGATTTTTTCGGATCCAAAGGAAATTTAAAATCGGCGGTTTTACCGTTCAATAATCAATAATTTTGGAAACCAATGCTAATATTAAAAAAATTGACCCGATTCATCAAAAGAGTACATATACAAACTGATTGGAGGAAATTTTGCAATTTCGAAGATTCCTATTGCACTACTCTCCACAAGAGTGTTAATTAGTTTGTGAATCTATGTTGTGTTACAGGAGTTGTAGAAAAAACTAACCTACCAGTAATTGCTTGCGAAGAGCCACTTTGTATTGCGAAAAATTCAAACGTGAGTAATAATATAAACGTTTCCTGACGAAAAATCATCATTTTCCAAACCTGTTACGCAGTATCTGAAAAAAAGAGAAAATAATAAATAGTGGTTTAAGGTTTCTTGTTGTCGATTGACAATTAAGAATTTACAAGTCAGGTCAATTTGTATCGGTGTGTTCAAACTGTTTTTGTACCACCTGAGCTCGATGTTGAAGTTGTTCTGTTCTTAAAATTCCCTATTAATGAATTCCGAGAAGCGATTGAAATCCAGAAAACCTCGCGGCTTCGTCTATTACATGTTTTAAGCAGCCGGAGGCATCCATGTTTCCAATTTGTTACCCGGTAGAAAAACACCAAGTGTACGATGACAGAATATTGTGTAAGCGATATAGGAATACCCAATGGCGAGTCTTTTAATATTGCTATCACACGCATGCTAGTCGTAACATCAATATTTATTTACCCATATGAAGAGAACTACCTGGGATGTATTCTGGATTGGCAGAATCTGAGGAGGCCTACATTTAAAATAACAAAACTTTACAGGGTAAAAATGACCAGTGACCCAGTAGTCAACACTGTGGCAGTCGCTAAGTTAAGATTTTCAAGCTGAAACTTAGACAAAGAAGAAGTGAAATGTTCAAATTAGAAAGTTCTCTTGATTACAAAATTTTTCAATGAGGTTTTTTTGGCGACCTCTCTATTATTTGTAAACATCAAGTAGAGAACTTAAAATGGCAGGAGGTATGGTGTCATTAAGGGAAGTAGAATTGGTTGGAAAACTCGAGGGTAAATCATCTAAACTTTTTTGCCAAAGCACCGAAAGATTGGAGGTTGCCCGGAAAAAATCGAAGTCCACGCAATTTATGAGACGTTAGCAGGATACACGGTACTTACAGCGGGGAAAAATACTTTCCTGTGAATAAGAAAATGCTTTCCTGTGAATAACACCCCTTAAAATAATCAGCTAATTTACAGGCATGTGGAATAATTATAACATTGAAATATTTAAATTCATGGCACTAAAATTATTGAATATGATATATTTAAGTCTAAGTTTAGACCAAGGCCCACTAATTATTGTCGCAAGCTGAATAATAAATTTCCGACACGAAAATAGGCTTGGAATACTGAATAGCCGTAGACGCGTGTACGATATTTCCTTGTTATCTCCGATAAGCTAAGTCTGATGAAAGACAAAAACTGAAAGATTTCAAACACGTGTTCAACAAAGTAGTTTGCGTGCAAATTACCAATTATGCGGCACAGAGGAAGTTGCGACTTAGCATACTTAAACAGCTGGTCTTTGCGGCGACGTTTCTATTGTTCGTGAACATTGAGCAGGGAACTTCAAATGACAGTTAATTAAAGTACTCTCGTGTAGTCTCGCTGGCAAGAACATTATTTCTACGTTTAAGGACAGAATGCTAAACTGACAACACTCTCGGCCAATTATTGGGCTTACCCTGTTCTCATTTGTCTTGTTTAATTTGCTTCCGTGGCACGTTCTTGATGTTTTAAAAGGTTGGATTTCGCAAGTTGAGCAGGTGCACAGTAGCGTCACAACTAATTTTTACGTGCGGGTAAAAACGACTTAAAACGACGGACGGGCACGATATCAATGAATTTCAGTGAGCTGTCTTGTCGCCCTGGGCGTTTTCGACAACATTTGAATTTTGTGAAGACCATTTTACAATAATAACGATCCGATTCAGGTTCCTAAAGCGACGATTTAAAATACAAATGATCGCAGTGACATGTCAAATACGAAATGCGTCAAAACAGGAAATTAAGTGCTCAGAAAGTTTTCTGTGATGATCTATTACCAAAGGTATATCAGTGAAGATTTTACCCAATTTAGAGATCTCGCACATGTGCATTAATTTTAGTCGCGCTATCAAGTGCATTTTTCAATCACTGCCGGTAGTTCTGGATGGAAAAGGTTTGCTATTAATTACAAAAGCTGGAGGTCACGACAGAGAATCCCAAGGACAAATAATTTTTCTTTGCCTCGTGTGGCACGCCGCACATTTTCTTTTTAGGGTTAATGTTCCTTAGGAAATACGTATGGGTTATTGACCAAGTGTGAGGTAAGTTCTTTTTTTTTGCGTGTTTATGGACCGAGACGATCCATAAATACAGGATTTGTTATATGGCTTTCGGGGCAATTTTCCCGCGGGACACGGCGGGTAGTCCTGAGCAGGCAAGATAGCTCCATCTTGCCCGCTCGGGTAGCCAATCACACCGCAGGATTTGATTCATCTTGCCCGCTCACGGAGCTAGTCATATAATAAAGTTGGGTAATTGACCAAACGTGGCGTCAATATGGCTGGATATCCGCCAAGTTCTTCTGTTGTACGTTTGTAGATAAACACGCAAAAAATAGAAAAGAACGAGGCCAATATCTAGCCAATCTGTCCTAACAAGCCTGGCCCAAAACAAATATATTATTTTCTTGCGGGACACAGTGGTTAATCCCGAGCGAGTAAGATAACGCTACCTTGTCTGCTCGGGTAGCCAGTCAAAGCGCAAGATCTGGTTCATCTTGCCCCCTCTCATGGAGGTAGCATATACTGTCCAAAATCGATAGACTTCCACAAGAGAAATACACGTGTGTAGATTTAGGAGAGAGCTAAAAGTAGTATCTTTAAAAAGTTAGGTAAGCTTTAGTTGGGATCCCTGCGCCTGAAACGGGATTGTGGCGCATCTCTAGAGGCGCAGGAAATTACTTGAGAAAAGAAAGTTATGTGGGCGAGAATGTCCAACCCAAACACTGTGCAAATCGATAGTTTCCCACAAGTGAAATACACATGTCTAGATTTGGGGGAGGGCCAAAAGTAGCATCTCTAAAAAGTTAGGTGAGCATTGGTTGGGATTCCGCACCTAAAACGCGAGTGTGGCGCGTCTCTTAACGCGCGAGAACTTAAGAGAGAAACGAAAGTTGATATGGTCGAGAATGTCCAACCCAAACACTGTGAAAATCGATAGTTTTCCATAAGTGAAATACACGTGTTTAGATTTTAGGGAGGGCTAAAAGTAACATCTTTAAAAAGTTAGGTAAGCATTGGTTGGGATCTCTGCACCTAAAACGCGAGTGTGGCGCATCTCTAAACGCGCAAGAACTTACAACAGAAAAGAAAGTTGCTATGGGCGAGAGTCTCTCACCCAAGCACTGTCCAAATCGATAGACTTCCACAAGTAAAATACACGTATGTAGATTTGGGGGAGGGTTAAAAGTAGCATCTTTAAAAAGTTAGGTAAGCATTGGTTGGGATTCCCACACCTAAAATGCCAGTGTGGCGCGTCTCTTAACGCGCGAGAACTTACGAGAGAAAAGAACGTTTATATGGTCGGGAATGTCCAACCCAAACACTGTAAAAATCAATAGTTTTCGACAAGTGAAATACACGGGTGTAGATTTGGGAGAAGACTAAAAGTAGCATCTTTAAAAGGTTAGGTAAGCATTGGTTGGGATCTCTGCACCTAAAACGCGAATGTGGCGCATCTCTAAACGAGCAAGAACTTACGAGAGAAAAGAAAGTTGATAAAGACGAGAAAATCTCACCTACGCACTGTCGAAATCGATAGACTTTCACAAGTGAAATACACGTGTGTAGATTTGGCGGAGGGCTAAAAGTAGTATCTTTAAAAGGTTAGGTAAGCATTGTTTGGGATCCCTGCCCCTAAAACGCGAGTGCGGCGCATCTCTAAATGGGCAAGAACTAACGAGAGAAAAGAAAGTTGATAAAGACGAGAAAATCTCACCTACGCACTGTCGAAATCGATAGACTTCCACAAGTCAAATACACGTGTGTAGATTTGGGGTAGGGCTAAAAGTAGCATCTTTAAAAAGTTAGGTAAGCTTTGGTTGGGATTCCCGCACCTACAACGCGAGAGTGGCGAATCTCTAAACGCGCGAAAACTTACGACAGAAAAGAGAGTTGATATGTTCGAGAATGTCCAACCCAAACACTGTGCAAATCGATAGTTTTCCAGAAGTGAAATACACGTGTGTAGATTTGGGGGAGGGCTAAAAGTAGCATCTTTAAAAAGCTAGGTAAGCATTCGTTGGGATGGCTGCACGTAAAAGGCGAGTGCGGCGCATCTCTAAACGCGCGAGAACTAACGAGAGAAAAGAAAGTTGATAGGGGCAAGAAAATCTCACCTAAGCACTGTCCAAATCGATAGACTTCCACAACTGAAATACACGTGTAGATTTGGGAGAGGGCTAAAAGTAGCATCTTTAAAAAGTTAGGTAAGCATTAGTTGGAATTCTCGCACCTAAAACGCGAGTGTGGCGCATCTCTAAACGCGCGAAAACTTACGAGAGAAAAGAAAGTTGATATGGTCGAGAATGTCCAACGCAAACATTGTGCAAATCGATAGTTTTTCACAGTGAAATACACGTGTGTAGATTTGGGGGAGGGCTAAAAGTAGCATCTCTAAAAAGTTAGGCAAGCCGTAGTTGGGATTTCCGCACCTAAAACGCGAGTGTGGCGCATCTCTAAACGCGCGAGAACTTACGAGAGAAAGGAAAGTTGATAGGGGTGAGAATCTCTCACCGAAGCACTGTGCAAATCGATAGACTTCTACAATTGAAATACACGTGTGTAGATTTGAGACAGGGCTAAAAGTAGCATCTTAAAAAGTTAGGTAAGGATTAGTTGGGATTTTCTCACCTAAAACGCGAGTATGGCGCATCTCTAAACGCGCAAGAACCTACAAGAAAAAGGAAAGTTGATATAGGCGAGAATGTCCAACCCAAACACTATGCAAGTCCATAGTTTTCCACAAATGAAATGCACGTGTGTAGATTCGAGGGAGGGCTAAAAGTAGCATCTTTAAAGTTCGCTAAGCAGTGGTTGGGATCCCTGCACCTAAAACGTAAGAGTGGCGCATCTCTAAACGCGCGAGGACTTACGAGAGAAGAAAAAGTTGTTATGGGCGAGAATTTCACACCCAAGCACTGTTCAAATCGATAGACATCCAGAAGTGAAAGACACGTGTGTAGATTTAAGGGAGGGCTAAAAGTAGCATCTTAAAAAAGTTAGTTAAGCAATGGTTGGGACCCTGCGTTTAAAACGCGAGCGCGGCGCATATCTAAATGCGCAAGAACTAACGAGAGAACAGAAAGTTGATAGGGGCGAGAAAATGTCACTTAAGCACTGTCCAAATCGATGGACTTCCACTAGTGAAATACGCGTGTGTAGATTTGGGAGAGGGCTAAAAGTAGCATCTTTAAAAAGTCAGTTAAGCAATGGTTGGGATTCCGGCACCTAAAACGCGAGTGTGGCGCGTCTGTAAACGCGCGAGAAGTGACGAGAGAAAAGAAAGTTGATATGGGCGAGAATCTCCAACCAAAACACCTTGCAAATCGATAGTTTTCCACAAGTGAAATACACGTGTGTACATTTGGGAGAGGGTTAAAAGAAGTATCTTTGAAAAGTTGGAAAAGCATTGGTTGGGATCCGTGCACCTGTAACTTGAGTGTGGCGCATCTCTAAACGCGCGAGAACTCACAAGAGGAAAGAAAGTTGATATGGGCGAGAATCTCTAATCCAAGCACTGTTTAAATCGATAGACTTTCACAAGTTAAATACAGGTGTGTAGATTTGGGGGAGGGCTAAAACTAACATCTTTAAAAAGTTAGTTAAGCATTGGTTGAATCCCTGCACCTGAAACTTGAGTGTGGCGCATCTCTAAACGCGCGAGATTTTACGAGAAAAGAAAGTTGATAGGGGCGAGAATCTCTCTCCCAAGCACTGTTTAAATCGATGGACTTCCAAAAGTTAAATACACGTGTGTGGATTTGGGAGAGGGATAAAAGTAGCATCTTTAAAAAGTTAGATAAGCACTGATTGGGATTGCCGCACCTAAAACGCGAGTGTGGCGCGTCTCTAAACGTGACATGGGCGAGAATGTCCAACTCAAACACTGTGCAAATGGATAGTTTTCCACAAGTGAAATACATGTATGTAGATTTGGGGGAGGGCTAAAAGTAGCGTCTTTAAAAAGTTAGGTAAGCATTGGTTGGGATCATTATACTTGAAACGGGAGGGTTACGAGAGAAAAGAAAGTTGATATGGGCGAGAATTTCCAACCCAAACACTGTGCAAAATCGATAGTTTTTTTACAAGTGAAATAGATGTGTGTAGATTCGGGGGAGGGCTAAAAGTAGCATCTTTAAAAAGTTAGGTAAGCATTGGTTGGGATCCCTGCTCTTAAAACGCGAGTGTGGCGCATCTCTAAACGCGCGAGAACTTACGAGAGAAAAGAAAGTTGATATGGGCGAGAATCGCTCACCCAAGCACTGTCCAAATCTTACGACTTCTACAAGTGAAATACACATGTGCAGATTTGGTTGAGGGCTTAAAGTAGCACCTTTAAAAAGTTAGGTAAGGATTGGTTGGGATTCCTGCACCTAAAATGTAAGTGTAGCATTTCTCTAAACGCGCAAGAACTGATGAGAGAAAAGAAAGGTGATAGGGCGAAAATTTCTCACCCAAGCGCTGTCCAAATCGATAGCCTTCCACAAGTGAAATACACGTGTGTAGATTTGGGGGAGGGCTAAAAGTAGCATCTTTAAAAGATTTGGTGAGCATTGGCTGGGATCCCTTCACCTAAAACGCGAGTGTGGCGCATCGCTAAACGCGCAAGAACCTACGAGAGAAAACAAAGTTTATATGCGCGAGAATGTCCAACCCAAACACTGTGCAAATCGATAGTTTTCCACAAGTGAAATACACGTGTGTAGATTTGGGGGACAGCTAAAATTAGCATCTTTACAAAGTTAGGTAAAGATTTGTTTGGACCCCTGCACCTAAAACGCGAGTGTGGCGCATATCTAAACGGGCGAGAACTTACGAACTTGATATGGGCGTAAATCTCTCACCCCATGAGGGGACGCAAATAACTTCTACTGTAAGTATCTCTTCCCGGTTTTTGTTTTTGTTTTTGTTTTTTTGAATTCTATGAGAACAGGGCTGTATTCCTCTAAGGCTGTGGGTGTAATTCGTAAACACACTGAGTTCTTATAAATCGTTTTGAAATTCTTCGTTCCAATTTAAATTTATGTTGCTGGCACATGGGTGGGCACTTTATATGTAGACCGTGATGTAAGATACCTTAAACTATTTTTACTGTTCATGATGCACTGCTACGTTAGTCTGCCTTATAAATATTTAACTGCTCTGGTCGACTTTTTAATTTCAATATGATTAAACGTTCTTTTTATGCGTTCCTGTTAAAAATGATGCAAAGTTGTCAATTCCAGTAATTTCAATTTCAAGGAAAGGTCCTGCTAGTACCTTCTTGTTAGTTTTACCAAGGTGCTTCATGACGCCTCCTGGAATAAGCTATACCTTCCCTAGTTAAATCGTCATCAGTTTATCCTACGTTATTCAGGTTATTGATTGGAGAAATAATTATACTTTTGAACCTTAGTTCCTCTATTTTCAGGGGATGGGGGGTGGGCTCACTTCTTTCGGAGGTCGTTACCTACGGACTTTTACGATTCGTTGCGTGTAAGAGCCATTGGCCAAGCCATTGGCCAAGCCATTGGTAGCCGTGTATGGTCACCTAAAACACTGACAATCTATCTTAGCTCCGTGACTAAGTTTCTCCTCGCGCTTTTTTTCTGTTTTTTTGTTTTTTTGTTTTTTTTGTTTTTTGGTTTTTTTGTTTTTGCCCTCAGCTGTGTAATTGTGCGATATTTTCTACACAATAACTTCAATTGCCGAGTATGATAATACTGCACGTGGCTCCCACTGCCAACGACATACTCAGACAAGTATTCCAGATCATCTGGGTTTTCATTCCTTAAGATCTGTTTTAGATTGATTAATCAAACGCTCCTTTACGCCCGGACAAGCATCTCGACGCAAGCACAGAGTTTATTTTGATGGCTTTCATTGGGTAAACAAGACATTTACGTCTGCTCGTCGCGCTCAGCATCTATTCGTTGGCACTTTGGTATCTTTAAGTTCAGTTCGTAGATCTGAACTTGCTTCAGGATGGAAGCAGAGGAAGGTTCATGTTGTGCAATTCGTTCATCATTGCGGGATTACTTGATTTATCGGCATTCCCCGGTTTTTCCTGCCAAGTCTTTCTTCACATGTGTTTAGACGTGATCCGATATATAATGACCTTGTTTTGTTACAGATTATTGGCGTCGGTGGAGTCCGCCATCATTTAAAAGCATCGGGAATGACTCGAACGCACTATTTACTTTTAAAGCACTATTAATATCGTGACTTCATTTTAAAGCTTGTCTCATATTCCATCGGCCCTTTCTGGTTTATTTTTCATTTAATATCATCGGCATGTCACTGAAACAGCAAGACGAAGAACCATAATGAGAGTATGTAAGGAATACTAGGAAAATGTCCTACCATTTCTCTGCGGTACTAACAGTAGAAGCCCCGTGCGTCCCATCATGAATGGTAATTGAACTGAGTGGAGTGCAATTTGGTCTGAAATCATACGCGTGATTTCAAAATCGAACGAGCGCGCAGCGCGAGTTCGATTTGGAATCACAAGTATGATTTCAGACCAAAATTGCTCGGCACGAAGTTCAATTGCCACTTTATTAGATCCATTTTGATATCGCAATCGCCGTAAATTTTAGATTTTTGGTGTATTGTTCCAGTAGCCGGTTTGTTGAAAAAAAAGCGGAACCGGAAACAACTTTACGTCTCATTTAGTACGCAAAACGATGTCATGTGACGAAACTCATTCGACCATGACAAAGAAACAAGCAGTTCTGAAGTTAGAACGAAAATAGTCTACTTCAGGTATAAAAGTTCAATTCTCGTCGCCTGAATCAATTATGGAAGGCCTTCCTTTCTTCTGTGGTTGAGTCCGAGACTTTTTATTGTCTTTGGAGAAGGAATTTGAAGGTGCCTATCCTGTGTAATTCTGCGATCGATTTCTTTGAGTGGTGAAACTCCCTCGAGAGCACGATGCCCAGTGGATAGTACGTTTTTTTCTTTTAAATACCATTCAATGGCATGATTTTAAGGGAGTCCAGCTCGTTATCATCTCTGTTTCTTTTTGCGACCTCGGCGTAGGACTCAATACTCAGGACCTTGTCAAGTTCTTGCGGCGCCATTTGTTTTAAGATATTTCCAAGATGGCGGGACAGGCACCGGCTTCGTAAGACGTTTGTTTATTCACTATTTTGTGCAGTGTGGCGTATTTGACTATGTTTATTCACAGCGACAGAGTTGAGCTCTTTTTTTGCTTCGTTTGAAACTACCGGAAACCTGGAAACATCTACCTTCTTGAGATGGCTCTGAATTTGTTGTTGTGTGGTTTTTCGTTTGTTTATGTTTTACTGGACTCGGTATCATACGGATCTTGAGCAAATCGATGTTGAAGAAAAATCGCCAAAATGTTCGTCAAAATGGACACTGAAAGTTTGAAACTTCCATTAAAGTAGGTCTTCAGCCTGAAGAAGCTCATAATCGTCATTTAGAAACTGTAATTAATTAAATTCGTCAATTTTTTTGGAAAAAAAACTATAATAACTACAAAGTTTTGGCAATAGTAGTTGTAAAATTCTCCACACAACGGCTTTTTGCAATTGCCTTTCATTTTCCTGAAATTTTATTGATTACTTTAAACTAATCTTGAAATCTGATTGGTTGTTTTGTTTTACTGTCCCATTCTCTTTGGCTGAGAAAAAGATGCGATTTAGAGCAAACAATAGTGCGATTCGTGAATAAATCGCACCACTGAGAGCCAATCAGATTGCAAGGATAACCAATGATTTCAAAATGGATTTAATAAGATAATTAATTATTTCCAGCCTTGTTAATTATCTTTAACTCACATCTCTACTTTCCAGCTTCGGACGAAGTGGGAAGTCAAGAGTGACATCTTAAACTGCTTCGAGTGGGCGTCCTCGGACCCTTCCAGAAACTTGCAAATTTAGAGTTCACGGTCAAATATCGTAATAGTTTCCTCCAAATACTGGTCAGTTGCAAGCACATCTAGTCAATAAGTGCCCCTCTTTTCCCTGAATGTGATTCTCGTGACCATGGACAGACAGTTGTGGGTACACCATTTTACGCACGAAACTGTGCAGGCATCACAGAAGAAATTTCCAGCCTAAACATGCAGACCTGTTTCTTTCTGAAACGTTTTCACACATTCAGCCGCCTAACAGTGATAAAACCTACTTCCCACGTCTCGTTTCCCTAATTCAACGTCAATAATTTTTTTTCCTCACGCGCTCATTGGCGAATTTTTATAGTCAATAAGCGAACAGACACATGAATTTGTAAACATGCGCGCGTTAATTTGCACTGCAGTGCAAATTAAGAATTAACGATAAATTGGCCCGCTCTCAGCCAATCGCAATGAAGTAATCTTCTCAGTCATATAATAAGACTTGCCACTCTTCAACCTCCGCATAATTAAAAAACTAAAGAAAATGCACCTATGCGAGCACTCAACTATTTTCTCAATTCTCCAAATCAAGACATGAACAACAGGATCTTTCTGCCTTTTTTCTCGAATTATTCTGTCATGTTTGTAGAACCTCGCACTTTTTATGAACTGCGAGGTAAAATTTCAGCGAGGTAAAATTTCAATGACAGCATTGCCTTCGGTGAGATAAAACTATATGCAGATTAAAGGCATGAAGGTTACTCCAAAGAAAAGAGAAATTCTAAAACTAAAAATTTGCCGTTTAGTCCGTTGACGTACATAAAGCTTCCGTGAGGATAACTTGCTGGCAGCACGGATGTTTGCAACGGATACAGTACGCGCTGCACAAACAAACAGGCCATATCCACTAACATGGTGTTTTTGCGCCTAATCGCGGGCAACTATATCACCTAGCTGTTAACGGAGTAAAATGCCGACATGACTTACCACACTGGAGTTTTTACAGTCATGGTTTTTCCCTCTAACGTTAGTTTTTGCAATGCAATTTACCGCTTTTCTGTCCCCAAAGAGGCTCTAGAAAAAGTAATAATGAGAAAAAGTGAAAACGAAAACTTCGAAACTAGAAACTGAAAACTCGTGTTACAGCTGGTACCTGTAAAACTTGAAAGCAACGAATATCTAGCTTCATTTAGAATATTATTACCATTACAAATTATAATATATTTTGACTTCTTATCACGCTCTGATTGGCTAAAACCTTCGTTTAATCAGAGTGTGAAATATTGAACTACCTGTAAACGTGTGCTATATTGGTTCGCGCCAGTTTTTCCATATCATGGAACCTATAAGTTAGCCTAAGACCCCGTCCTCAATACGACGGAGAAATTTGAAAATGGTGTTCTCAGTCTGAAACTCCGTCTACACTACGTTTGAGAAATTTGAAATCGCGACAGTCACCGGTCATTTTGGATTTGTGTTTGAGGAAAACTCGGGCTGGGAAATCACATGATTATCGCGTTGTCATCGTTTTCGGAAAGCTCCTTTTTCAAAACGTCAGCGCGTTTTCAAATTCCTCCGATTTGAAGAGAGTTTTCGTTTGAAGCTCCGTTTTCGTGACGGATTAGTATGCACGGTAGGCCTAACCGAGGGAATAAAAAAGCTGAGTTTTCACATTGCTCCGGTGTAGTGCGGACGAGACCTATGCCACGTGTTAACATGTGTTTAGTAACTAAATAAAATTAAAAAGCCGAAAACAGTGCGGAAATCGAAAACCCTTTTCTACATTTCTGAACTCAAGTTTCAGGATATTAATGGGCATGAAAATTATTCTCAGCTGTCATTATCAAGAAAAACGGCCTCTTAAAATGTGATAGTTCATTGGTTGTTAGAACAATAAATTACAGGTCATAACGATACGCCAAGCCCAAGAAAACAACAATTGTAGCAGCTTAAAACGTGATGGTTCTAAAAAATACTAAATATAGAACGAAAGAAGCGAATATTGACTTCTGAATGGAAAGCAGACAGTTCGTCTTTCGCGTAATTCCTCTTATGCTTGTTTTAGGCTTTGCTTAATCAAGGGCGTTAAAAAACAGTTCTCTATGTTTGTCCAGGCGGATTATACGTCTCTAGAATTAAGGTCCTGTTCACAGTACTCCGGAAGAATTTGAAAACGGAGCTTTATTTCTACGGTTAGGCCTACCGTCCGTACTAATCCGCCATGAAAACGGAGTTTTTCGAAAACGCTCTTTAAATCGGAAGAATTTAAAAACGCCGCGGCCTCTCGTTTTCGTGTGAACGGAAAACATTTTCATTTGAAAACAGAGCTTTACGAAAACGATGACTTCAGGAGTATAGTGCGATTTCACTTCATTTCCAAAATGACCCGTGATAGTTGCGTTTTCAAATTTCTCCTTGAGCGTAGTGTGGTAAACGGCCATTGTCTAGAGAGGCTTCAACGAATCCTTCATTAACATATAAATTATTTTTGCAATGTACATACTTGATGGCGCCATTAAAGCTTGACAGTTGCATATTCTTGGTTGTATTTAGCGTTATATAATTTCACAAACGCGTGATTAAGTGTGATTCAAATTGAGAAAAAAATCATCACGATTAAAAATTTCTCAGTCCAGTTTTCTATTGTTATGTAAATGTCGGGTTTGATGATCATCAGACATACAAATAGATGAAGGTTGTTTTTTTTTTTCCTTATTTTATTTATTTGTCGCGGAATTAAACTTTACGAAACTGTTGCAAGATTTTACAAATTATATATTGGCCGTGCACAATCTATGTTAGTATCTGAAATTCCTGTTTATTTAACGTTTTCCGACATAAAAGTCATGTTTGCTCCCTAATATCTCGAAACTATCATTCATTCGCATCGTTATATTTGTCTTTAAGCGCATTAAGAGTTAAATAAAGTTCGTATCGTCGCACTTGGCAAGCCTTCAGTGGGTTGATTGAAGCTCGTTTTAACACCGTAACATTGTTTATTAGTTAATACTACTCCGCAGTGCAATAATTTACCGCAATGCTTCTTACATGTACCTCCAATCAAACCTTAAAGTCAACTCTATATATAACCAAAACGAATACATTCGTCATGCGCGTCTTCCAATACTCTCTCAGTTTCTACTCTCTCTCTCTGTTAGTTCGGACATACTTAATATTGCATTCAAGAGAGAGTCGCGCAATTTTTTTTTTTTTTTTCAAAATTCTTCAAAATTCTGTTGAGAAAACTGAGTGTAAATTGGAACTTTACTGATAAAAAGAAATTATGTGAACAGAATCATAAACTTGATGAGATTTCATTGGCATTAATAAGTGCTATTCTCAAGTGTAAATCCTCCTACTAGCAAAACTGACTCAGTTTTGGCTAGCTAGATGACTATTTTACACGTTAATTTACCTCTTAATTGACGTTGCTCAAAATCTAGATGAGCAAAATGTATACATGCATTCTCTCGTCAATGATAAAACATAGACAAACTAAACCAGGTAAATTTTCTCACCTGTGAGGTCAAGATGTGTCAAGTTTTCTTCAACTCTAAGAGAGACACCGAAAAGCCAAAAAGTCGACACTGTTTAGAATCCGCCTTAAAATCTGCAATTAAGGGAACTCGCAAGCGACGTGCAATTCACTTGAGCTATTGTCCGTCTGTCATCAACTCACAGGGATTCCACGCACTCCTGAATTTGTATTTACTCAAGCTTTGTACCTAGTAAAATGAAACGGAAGGAACAAAAAACGTTACAGAAAGCATACCGCCAACTAACATCACTTCTGCTCTGCACTTACAAGTAGATAATCAAGCTCTTTCACAGTTCTTTGTCGGACTCCAGGCGATAATTTCATCGTCGGAAGGTGGGATGATAATGGTAGCAGGTGTAAGCAGCAATGATTTTATTTCCAGCTCCATCACCCCCGGAGGGGGTTTGGCAAAGTGAGAATACACTTTTGGCAAAAGTGAGTATGTAGTTTCATTGTTTACCCGTAACACGTACAGAGAAAAAAGTACAATTAAATTGCTACTTTTGAAAACAGAATTTACTCTTTCATAATGTTCATTGTCTGCATAGACAACAGCTAGAAAGGCTGTGATAATAAGTGTGAATACCAAAGTCGACTGACAAATTTGCAAGTTCAGCAAGGGGTTTTGCCTAATCGAATAATCATTGACGACAAGGACAATTTAAATTTCAACATCTCCCGGCAACGCGGACTGCCGTGGGTAAATAAGCGGTGAGCGCAACCGTACCGGAAAATAGTTAGGCTGGACGCTTTGTTTATGTTTAGTGTGGCGATTTCCACTGGCGTTCAACGCTTACTCTCGACATGGCCGCGTTCAAGCGGCCCTAATTGGAGTGTGACGTCGACCAATATTTCATAGTTATTGTAGTGCTAGCTGAGCAAATTTAAGCACGCTTTCGGAAAATCGTCGGAAAGCAATGTGCTTTATAAATTCCTGATGCACAGAAATGTACAACAAAATGGTGATTCGAGTAAAAGACAATTATAATGAAGACAACAAAATAAGCGCAATACTTGAGGCTAAAAACTTGCGACCCTAAAATGTTTCAATGAATTTGAAACTCAGGGATTACATTGAATATGGATTGATCACATTGAGGGCCAATTTTCAAAAAAAAATCTTTTTTACTTTTTTTTGTTTTTTGTTTTTTGTTTTGTTTTGTTTTGTTTTTTGTTTTAACTCCTGCCCAATTTAATAATTGTATGGTCAAACGGTTTGTTTTCAAAAAGGCATGATAACACCCCATACAAGTTGTTTTTCAAGCCAAAAATCAAACGGACCTATTTCCCTTGGATTTTCACTCGAGGTATTTACATGTTGTAAGATTCATTTAAGACAAAAGTGCCCTTTAGTCAAGTCTTGTGGCCATAATTTACAATATCTTAAAACAGCTTTGTTTTTGTTGTATTTTGACATCTTGTAACTTCACCCGCAATTTTCTCAGAAATGCTCTCATAATTTTTTTTTTTTTAATTGCCATCGGTTAGACAACTATGTCAGGTCATAGATTCCGACAAAAATTTCTCTTAATGATAAGATATTCGGTCTCACGTAAAATAGTTTAATGAGGTCATAACGTTACCATGGTGACTCAGATCTTGGTGAAACGCATTGCCGTTCGAAACTTTTGTATTTCTCTAACATACCAGTAACGTTAGATTTTCTGTTGGATTGATAATTCGATCGAGAAACCTAAAACTCAGCATATTTCACGGCACACATGTATCTACAATGGTAACAAATGTGTTACGAGTTAGAAAAGGGAAAGCACCTTTGTCACTTGTTAATCTAAGAAAAAAATATTTTTAAGATAAACCCAGTTTAGAACTTGACCGTTAAAACCACTGAGTAGATGCAAGAGTAAGAAAGCTAACGTTAAATTCAGTGAACATCCGTGTCGGTGTAGCAAAAAACTGTAGATATGATCACTCTTCTTTTGGCGTTATAAGAAAAAATATCTATTTTTAGTTCTTGAAATGCAAAATTAGTGTTTTATTCAAAACAGTATTGGTAGATGGAACATCGTCGACAAGTTGAAAAGATAAAGGGTCGTAAAGCTCTTTAATTACGTAAGGGACTTCTCTGACCTTGACGGCGCCTTATATTTTTATAACCTCTTAAAATCCCAACAACTTTAAAAGAAAAACGCCATAACGCATCGACTTATGCACATAATCTATCAGCAACCCAAAGGGAACCTACAGGTTTAAAGTAAAATAAAAACAAAAACAAAAACAAAAACAAAAACAAAACGATTGTAGCAGCACACTTACGAGATGCTTGATATAGCCAGATATAACCCCACAAAACAGCGCCTACCTTTCGTTCTGACAGAAACAAAGTCGTGAATTTAATATTCATAGACGCTATTGCCAAGACTACCGACAAATTTAATAGGCAATCAGCATGGGTTAGCTCCTCATTGTCATTACTGACGCTACCTGTGATAATTATTGTCATCAAGTCTTTCCTACTCGTAAATTTCCATCATCGATGATGAATATTGCGATCTAACAAAGACAGGCAATTGACAATCGATATAGAAATTTCGTCTAAAAATTTTTTTTTTGACTGTAGTATGCAATTCTTTAAAAAACCGAGTAAAAAGCGAAATAATAAAATGTCAAAATAAATTGACGTGCAGGACAATACTTTTTCACAGCAGATGCAATGACCGGCAGTCAAAACATTTTTGTAGTTTAGGCTAAATAGCACCGCTCCAGTTAGCCTAAAAAGCACTCCGGTTAGCCTGAATAGCACTCCGGTTAGCCCGTTTACGGTTAGCTTTCAATAATGGTAAGGGTTAACACGATATATACTTAAAAAAATTCCGAAAGATGCCAGCCGGTTTCGGTGGCATAGTGGTCATACAGCATGGGAACCGCTTGCCATGCGAGCGTCCCCGGTTCGATGCCTCTTGGGGACACCTGTCACATTATTCTCATAGCCGGTCATTTAGTATGTTTAAAACCTTGACCGGCTGCCGGTCATATACCCACAGCCTTTTCGAAAAGCTACCCACCTTTTTTTAAAAATTGTTTTCCGTCCACACGAAAACGAAAAGCCGGCGTTTTCAAATTCGTTCCGTTTGAAAAGTGTTTCGAAAAGCTCTGTTTTGGTGACGCATTAGTGTGGATGGGGCCTTTCGAGCCGAACACTGGCCAGTTCTGCACGTGAATTTTGAAACTTTGTACATATCTTACCCATCATTAAAAGCAAAACAACAACTTAAAATGACCAAGTTCTACGTATTTTGGAGAAAGTGAACCGCAATAAACGCTGCATCTATTGCATATTTAGCCTGAGCAAGATTTTAGCCGACAGGCGTACTGAGCAGATCTACACAGTTGCGAAATTCAAAGTTGAAATATAAATCTATTTTTTAAAAGGCATCGTCCTCGCCGTCGCCGTCGTCAATGCTGTCGAAATGCCCAGTTTACAGAAAACAAACAAAACAAAATTGCTTATTGAAAATGATGATGCTGGTCAGAAACTGGAGAGAACATGGCTCTTGCTCCGCGCTTTTGATATAGTTAGGTGATAACTAATTCTATATAATATGAAACTCCGATAAATTGGTAAAATCAAATGACTATGATATGGTTTGACTGCCTACACTTACATATTAATGAAACGGGACCCAATTCAGCTGCGGATTTTGGTGTTTCTGATATGAAAGATGGCAGCTTGAAATTGGAAAAAGTTATCTTACAACTAAAGTTATACAAAAGGCCATTTTACAGTTGTGTATTTATTTACCTGGTCGATGAATGGGTTACGGTTAGAGATGATCTTGCTTTGATACAGTCCTCTCTGCTTTTCTCATTTAAATGCTAACTTGTTAGTATAATAACAACTTGATTTACATAATAACCAGGTGATCTGACCGTAAATAATTAACCAATCATCTTCAAGGAGAAATTATTTTTAAAGCCGCACAGAATTCTTTGCGCGCCTAGTAGCGCTTGTTCTGGCCTTCGGCATGTAGTCCATCGACACATCGATAGCGCCGTGAGGATAAACATGGCAGTTTTCAGTCGGAAGGCTTTTTTCTCATCATGCTTTGGTTGTGAGTGGAGTTATAACTTTACTACCGAGTATTCTTAAAGATTTTTAAACTAAGAAAAGTTTAATACACGATTATCTAGACCAACAAAGTCAGTGAGTTGGCTTGTGGGCCTTCTGCATGGGCACATGACATGTTCTCTCCCGGAAGAGGTGGTTGAACCTTCTTTCCATCGATCCATACATTTTGTTGGTTGAAGGAACTGTGTGCAGAAGACGCAAGGAAGCCATCTGTGCTGCTCGAACTAAAGATGGATCTGGCACAATCGGATACCTTTCCTCCGGATTCTCATTGGTGTCGTCGCAGAGATCGTAAACAATGGCAAGTCCTCCATCAGTTGCGAGACTTTGTTCAACATTTCTCGCAGCTTCGTTGTTCCAGGCTCTCTTCCACAGGCCAACAATAGTTTTATTCTATAAGGTTTTTTCTGTCCTACTACTTGTAAAGTTTGCTCCACCCATTTTCCGCCGCTTGCTTTCTAGAAAGACGGTTTCTCTTAAAATCGTGCGCTCGAAAAGTGCAGGAATCATGGCGCGTTTGCGGGACAAATCTAAAAACTTCCAAGGTCTTGTTTTCACTCCTAACAGGCATAAATGACTGTTTTGGGCTTTAAAATAGAAAGGAAAGATACAAATCAATGTTTAGGTGGCCTCAGTATGGAGGATCAAGTAGTACAGAGTCCGTAGAACTTTCTGGTGAAGAAGGTTTTCTTCCTACAGCCGCCGCAAAAACATGAAGATCAGAGCGCTTTCAGATCGCAGATTTAAAGCAGCTTTTCGGACTTAAGACACAAAAATGGTAATGTACATTATTACTTCGAAGTTGAATTCAACTTTTGGAACGATTGGTAAGGCCGCAGGCGTTAAAATGTCCGGAAAAGCGGTCGGTAAAAACTCAAGCTTTTGCGTTAGCGTAAAGAATAATTTGAACATGTGATCATGCAGCGAAGCACGTGTGCAAAATTTTGAACAATTTTTTTCTTTTAAATAGGTTTCTTCGCCTCAGCGTGGATGAAAATCTATTGTTATTGACCTTCCCTTCACATTTCTTTCATTTGGTTCCCTGTATTTGGGAATTTTAGGTTTTAAAAGTGAACAGTAACTTGCACGTTGGATTTCTGCATATTTAATTTACGGCGACCTCCAGGCGCTTTGTTTATTTTGTTTATTCGCTTCGTTCAAATATTTCCGCGTCTTATTAAGCTACACTACAGAACCGCTGGGGAAAGAACCAGAATGGCCACTAATTAACACAGTTGAAATACGACTGATCTCAAAATAATTGGCTTGTTTTTGTCGTCTTTTTAATTTACGACTTTCATCTTTCTTTCCAGCGCCGTCATATTTCGTCGCGCGGCGAAGAAATTACTCGATTTCTTGTTTTCAGTTTGATTTTACAAGAGTTGTTCGCTTTTATTTTTCGTTGTTTTCTCAAATGTTAGTCGTTACAAGAATGAAATTCGGTTGTAGTTGGTTTCGTTTTGTCCCCCAAAGTCAATAATTTACTCATTTTCGCAAAGTCAATTTTCTCTGCTTCTGTGGGACATTTTGTCGTGCGGTAAGGAAATATAATTTCTTGTTTTCTCACCAGTTTTGTACATCAGGTTGAGTTCTTTTTGTTAATATTTTTTAATATTTCGACCCTTCATTTATTGAACTTTAAATAAACGATGTCTTGAAGCCTGATCTTGTGTCTGTGGTTACTCCGCATATGGTTTAGGGGTGGGTCGCGGGCAATTTCATTCAGGCGTCAATGGGTTAGTGCATGTTTGATTGTTTGAAGTTGTGTAAGCTGTTCATAAACTGCCCCTGCGCATTTTTGGACAGTATCATAGTCATCATTTCCCAACTAAAGAGCAACTGTTACACTGTGCTCAGTAAATTATAAGGCTCAATGATTTTCACTCTGACACTTTTCTCCCCTGTGAAATGGCGTGACCATTTCAGCCATGGGAAACCATCATGATGCTGTTGGTTGGTGTTGTAACTGCACTCTACACCTGACTGACTTAGAAATAGTGTAATATAATTCTCAATGTCAACATAGCCCACAACTACCTCTCCAAATTCATTAAAGGTCAGGCCAATCTTTTCTAGCAATTCTTGGCGTGTGCCATTCAGATTATTAATTTTTTTTCTTTACTGAGTTGGAGAGCGTTTGATCGAATGGTCGACCGAACTAGTGCTGTGGCCGACATATGATAATAATAAAATGAATGACTAAATAAAAGCAAACTAGATACCGATGGTATACAGTACCTTTAATACTGTATAGAAAGTACACTATTAAAAGCAAATTGAAGTAAAACACCAAGTGATTTTCAAGCTTACAATGCGATGCGGCCAGCGCTGCATGTTGTGCGATTCAAGTACTCAAATCGCTTCCATCCAAGTGTAGAAAAGATTCACCGTCGAAAGAGACTTCCCAACTGTCCAAATCAACACTTCTCATATTTACAGCACAATTCCGAGTTCCAAGCGCGGTATAAGACAAGACAAAATAATTCTGAAAAGCATCAACACTCGCTCTGGTCATTCAAATGCAAGCTCACGACTACGCGCGGGCTGCGTTATGGGATACGGCAATAAAATTTTCTCTCCAGTCTCGCGTAATGACGTCACCAGATCACCTGGAAAAGCAGTGAGGTCTTTATGACTCTTTATCAAAACAAGGTCATCTGCAGCCCTTAGCTCA
>NW_028301540.1:8135000-8167500 GCF_042242905.1 Orbicella faveolata | reverse complement strand
TGTTGTTACTGATGAAAATAATCCAACATGTACATGTATGTGAAGTAAACTGCGAGCGATTTTATACTTTCAGCCCGAACTAGGATCACATCAGCAGATCGAGGTGTAAGATGGTGTAATGATGAAAACAGAGCCATGATTTCAAGCATTTCAGGGGAGCCACCAATAATGTTGATCACATAACAGAACTGTCTTCTGTGCTTTTTGGTAACATTTCCTGTTCTTTCTTATTGAGAAAGACATGACATTGTTATTAATCATTATATTCTTTCTTAGTTAACAATTGGGACTCCTGCACAAAAGAAGTTTATTTACACATTTTTTGTTGTTGTGGGGTATGACTGAAATGTAGTGGCTACAATATATTCAGTCCCCAAATTTCTACCAAATGAAATCTCACAAAAATACCAAAGTAGTATACACATGTAAAAAGTTAAAAAGTTTTGTTTTCTAACTTGATCCCCAAAGACAGTTAGCTATCTTCATTTTTGTATGGCATCTCCTCCTGCTAAAAGGGTTTGCACCATCTGTTAAAGTATAAGTATAAGCAAAATCACTCTGGCATGAACGATAAATATGATATTTTGTTGCTGATCATGAATACTTGCATAGGCTTCTGATAATAATTTTACTATTCAATTCCAATGTGATTTGTTCTTTTTCTCGACTGAGATTGTGGACTACAGGAGCTGTTATTGGGTTCCATTAATTAATTTTGCTCATAATGATTAAATTATACCAAGAATTATAAGTCCATGTAAGCTATAAGTAAGTTATATTATGTACGTGTATTTTGTCTGCACTACACAACCAAACGCACTCAAAGATTATCAGGCATAGGTACATTTGTCAGAAAAAGCCAGCATATCAAAGATATGTTTAGATTGACACATCAATTAAAGATAATTTATAGCAAAATGGATAAACAATACATCAATATCCTGCATGCCCCAAAGCTGGAGATGGGGTTATAAGGCAATCATTTAAACAACTGATTGAAATAATTTATAAATTAGAGAACACTATTTGCACAACACTAGGGAACAAATTAACCTTATTGGACGCTGCGAATGGCAAGGCTGTCAGTAGAATGTCACAAATTTCTCAACTCTTTCTTTCTACAAAAATACTAATCCTGCAACTTTGCTTAAGACCCAGTTCTCCATTTCGTGTTGGCAAAATATTAATTTATGCCATGCCCAACGCCAGTTATCACAAAATTGATTTAAGAGCAACATAAACCAAGCACAATAAATATCATTTTTAAGCCAAAAAAGCAATTATTTGAATAAACCATGACATGATGAGTAAGTTGTCTCCAAGAAAAACTGATTAATTTAACAGACACTTTAAATAATTAGTTAATACATGTATCATAGGTGTTTCTTAATAATGTAATACAGTTTATCTGTCACAATGTTGCAGCTACAGCTGTATGATATTACTACACACAGTATGGGTTGCAGAACTCAACTTCCAAGTCAGTTTGTTCAATGAACTTTGTGCAGAAATTATTATGGCATCAAGTTGTCTGTGAATATAGAGAAACCAAACAAAGCATTACAATCTTAAGTAATAAATTATCGAACTCTTTTACATGTATGTACAATGTATATTCCATTAATATTGGGGATCTCTCAGAAGCTGCATCTATGATGATTTAATTTGCTCCCAGTGCATTTTTTTATGGAACTTTTCACACATTAATATCTCTGTTATGACAGCGGTCTCTGTGTTCTATAACAATTAGTACACAAGAAAAATACACTCAGTAAAATATTGTTTGCAATAAAAATCAATCCCTATAAGCAATCATAAGGACCTTCAATTTATATTTCTTTAGAAATATCTCACCTGGCCATGGTTGCTTTGAAAATCTTTGCTGTTTTAATCCAGGTTGCCCATGTGTACACTGTTCGTATATTGACTGACAGGAACAGGGATGTAATCATACTGTATATCGCTGCTACTTGAACACCACTGAACATACAAAGACATATCAATTATAATTTATAACCAACAGATGACATTCCTTTCATTGATATACAGTGTCCTTCATTGCTAGTTGTTTACTGAGTGTCTACAGTAGTGAATCAAATGCTAGGGGGATGGCACCAAAACTTTCACAGTGGCAGGCTCTGTCCTGAGATGCAAAGCAAACATATATAACTATTATGAACTTGGTGACTTGCTTTTGAGCGCACATACAATTTGCTTTAAACAAGAAACTGGAACATTGCAGTACAACAATGTGCATGTAGTCCCAATCAAAGGGCCATCCAGGCTGTTTGGTTGTACATATAACTGAAAATCAGACTGAAATGTAGTGGCTACAATATATTCAGTCCCCAAATTTCTACCAAATGAAATCTCATAAAAATACCAAAGTAGTATACACATGTAAAAAGTTAAAAAGTTTTGTTTTCTAACTTGATCCCCAAAGACAGTTAGCTATCTTCATTTTTGTATGGCATCTCCTCCTGCTAAAATCAGACAGAAGATATTCACACGCAATGTCTGAGAAATCATTAATTACAAAATATGCTTTAAGAAATATCTTACCTGGTAAGGCCAACTTTCAGAAATTTTTGTAATCTAGACTGGCTGGCCAGTTCATACATTTGACAAGTTGACACTGGGCATGTTTGTAAATTTGTGCGCTTCAACATCACATTACAATGTACATGTAGTAGCGTTGGTCAACTGAAAACAGCATAATTTGGTTAATTAATTTACACTGTACAATATTTGGTTATATATTGGTGTATATCGTTGCACACCAACAGATGACTATTAAAATTGATTTACAGAACATATTGGCAGCTAAATCATAACAAGTGAAAAATTGAGCATGAGCCATTTACATGTACATGTAACAGCCCTCACCTCAGAACTGTCATAGATATAATATATTTTCAAACTTGCTGAAATTTCAGATTATTCAATATTAACATGCACGTACATCTTTAACACCCCTGCGAAATAAATTCCCAGTAGTCTGGGAATTCCTAGGAATTCCTAGGAATTCCTAGGAATTCCAAATTATTCCAAGACATGCAAATTATGCTTTATCCAAGACCTTAGAATTTCTGGGAATATTTGGGAATAGTGGAAGTATGACTGGGAATTATTGGGAATTCCTGGGAATTCCACGTTATTCCAAGCCATGCAAATTATGCTTAATCCAAGACCTTGGAATTTCTGGGAATATTTGGGAATAGTGAAAAGTATGAGTGGGAATTATTGGGAATTCCCAGGAACTCCTATTATTTCCCAGACTGTTTTTAAAAATGTATTTGGAATATCTAGGAATTTTTGGGAATAGCTAAAACACATGAAATATTGTCGGAAATTTCTATAAATTTCCCAAAATGTCAAAATTAAAGATGAACTCAGTGCATGAATCAGTTTCTGTGAATTAGTAAAAATCAACACGATCATTTCTCTGGAGTTCCATACCTTTTTATTGTTGTCAAGCTCCAAGATAATTATTTCCAGACAAATGTACATTAATTCCAGTTTAAGTCTGACAACTCAACGTAAAACTATAGCACTGATAACATTGCTTTTTAGATTCAACATGATTTGTTAGTGTATATGTGCCCGTATGGACCCTTAAATCAAACACCCAGAGTTTAACTGATAGAAAAATGGATGCTCTTAGATTTGATAAATAGATTAAGCAAAAAAATTCTGTCATCATAAATGAATATATATTATTTACAATTTCAATAAAACCAAAAGTATATATATGCATGTATATATTTAATATAATTGTAGATTCACACACATACCCATCACAACCCACTGTTGAACAATTTTTGACTTGATCCTGTATGACTTTAGGAAAAAGAGGAAGACATCTCTCACAGATGTCATAAATGAAAAGCTCACAGTTTCCACACACTTGCTGTACATTTGTAAAACTGTACTGTGACATTCTCTGGACAAATTACCGGTAGTTTCATTAAAACAAGGATATCTTTAGCAGCCTCTCATTGTCATACAATGTCTTCAAATTAAGGCCAGAATAGCCATACAGGCATATTCTTCGGCAGAAAATGTTTTTTTCTTGGGAACCATTAGTTTCACTCTCATTAGGGGAGTCCAGTGAATGGCCATCAGTGTCAGAGTTCTCAATTTCTTCAGAGGAGTCGGAACTGAAACTTCAACATCATTATCTGAATCACTGTCTGTGGACAAATCTGAATTGTTGTGTATTACATCAATTGGTATTTTTGTAGCCTTTTCAGGTATTGGCTACTCAATTTCATCAAATGCTTCTATGAAACTTCAATTCTTGCATAAAGGTTCACTCCATAATCCATCAAAGTCATCCACAACATTTTTGCCAACAGCCATCTCACTCACGTGAGCCGAAAACTGTAAGGTGTTCTGTTCATGGTGCTGGAAATGATATCCAGGAAAAAGGGATGCAAGAGAGGGAGATGACGTCAACTGGCCTGTGAAGACTGCTTTAAGCGATTTATGTGGTCGAATCTTGTAGATTTTGGTATGGGTATACTGGTATCATCAATATGTTTCTTGTATTTCCTTGTCCTCGCGGTCACTTTATTCATGACACAACAAAATCAAAAGAATAAAAAAGATTATGAGTTAGTGGGAAACAAATAAATAACTGACATAAATAAATGACAATGCAAATAAAAAAAAACCTACATCTTGATGTATTGAAAAGACTATAGATTTCATATCATGCTAATCCTTATAAATAATTCAAAGGGAAAAATGACAAGCATTGCAAATTTATACTTGCTGCATTGTGCGGACTGGGTGTTGAAATAGATTTGGTGGACTAATACAACAAGCTTAAGCTCATTTCGCAGAATTTATCTCGTTTCCTCAGGTCGATCTGAAACCTTTTAGATGAATTTCGGCTTTTGGGGTTTTTAAAGAGCACACAATGCATTGCTTAGTTTGATTTATAATTTTACAATTATAGGTTATCATAACAGAAAATCCCTATAAATTTGGATTCCTTACCTTTGCAGTGAACTTGATTTAAGTGCCTCACGATCCTTTATCTTGACAACCGTCGGGAACACATCAACCAGTTAAAGTACGTTCCATTTTCCTCCTTGATTCATTCGTAAAAAGTTTGTGTAGTTTTTTCCTTTTGAAGCTAGACCCATCTTTCAAAAGACCACCAAAACAGCTTGGAAAGGGAAACAGACTTGCCATCGAAAGCGACTGGTCCGGCAACTTCGTTGCCAGTCTCTCTCTCCTTCTTGTTCAGTTTCCATTCTCTCCTCAACTGATCAATTGAACCAATCACAGCACGCGAATTTTCACGTGACTATCCTTGTGACTGAACGTGACAAAGATCGCGTTATTCATTCTCTTTTGGCGCCCATCTATGAATTCAACGTTAACGGCTGATCGCTCGTGCGTTTTAGTAGATTTCACTTCCAAAATTATATCAAAATGGTTTTCGCTGCGGTCCTGTGACCAGAAGAAAACAGCGTGAGTGTCATTAACGAGAAACAAGTTATTCTTGGCGAAGATTTGGAGCTAAAAGAAAGTCTTACTGTGGATGTTTCAACGGGGAAGAATTCAAAGGACAAATTAGCCGTATACAAAATTATTTGGTGAGTAATCGAATTCAAGTAACCTTACATTATACAAAGTAAATTCTTGTATTTAGACAAAAGCTTTTGAATGAACTTTATCATCACGAATCATACACGAGTGGGTCACTCAGTCATGGCATAAAATGAATTCTGGCTAAAGCAAAGTTGAAACAATTTAAGTTGCCCAGAGTGCGTCCCTAAACAATTTGATTTGCGAGTAACAAGTCCTTTCTCTCGCCTCACTTGTTCAAACGAAATAAATATAGCAGTTCTCTCTGATCCCAGTCAAAGTTCTTGACAGAAACTCCAACGAGGCAGCCAGTGTGCATGAGTTTGATATGTCTCCTGTGTGTTTCAGCCTGACTGTATGGCAATCCGTGTTGATCTTCAATTTTTGTCCATCCGTATATTCTTTTGTGTTTACTCTATTATTTAAATGTTCCTTAAATGTTTTAAGTGTCTTTTTTAGTATTTCTAATGTCTAAATTTGGCTAAAAACCGTGATATACACAGTGTATCCTTCAATTCGAGAGTTGTTGATACACTTATAGAAGAAGGAAAACCTTGATTTAATCTACTGTAAGCTCAAGATTTATGTAACATATTTATCAATAGTATACAAGCACCTTCCATTATCAAGTCTTCTCTTTTAACATTTCAACCAGCTTACAGTCAGGTCTTAATTAGCTGCGCGTATTAAACTGTGAGCACATAAATATTTGGATCTATGTCTTACAGTACCTCATATATATCGCAATGTAATGTATTTTGTTAAATTTTGTTTTAGGTGTCATACAACAAAGATGAAGATGAAGAGGCCAGCTGTTGACAGCGTAATTAGAGGGCAACAAAAGAAGCTGCGGAAACAAAATAAATAACTAAACAGCAGCTAAGTTTGCCCAAACTCAGCCTTTTTTAATTTTAAGGATTGTTTCAGTTTTGTTCTTATCATTGATTCTTTACATTCATGAAAATCCAGATTTGTTCCACATAATAACAATAATTTAAGCTAAAATCTTGTGTATGGAAAATTGTTGGATTTGTAAACCAAAAAAGTAAGTAAATCATCTGAAAAAGTTCTCTTTTTATCAAACATGTAAAAGTTTGACCTTCATATCTGTTTTCAGTTTTACTTTTAATTTTTGGTGTAATAAAAAAGAAACAGGATAATTATTCTAATGACTTACGTTTAAATTCATGTGATATGTGATATCAGTGACTTTATTTGTTATTTTAATGCTGGGCATTAATCATCAAAATTTTGTCTGGCCTACAAATGATACAAAATTCCCAGTTTTTCTCAGATTTTCCAAAAAATTCCAACCTATTCTCAAAAAATCCTACAAATTCCAAGTTATTCCCAGAAATTCCTAGGAATTTTTGAGAATTTTAAGGAATTTTCAAGGTGAGTATATTTCAGTTGGAATTCCAAGTCAGCTCTATGTAAACTTGGAAGTCCTAGGAATTCCTAGGAATTCCGAGTCCGAATTACCGTGAAAATTCACACCTTAGATTCCTAGGAATTCCTAGGAATTCCTACGAATTCCTAGGAAAAAATTCCTAGGAATTCCTAGGAATTGTTAAAGTTATCTCACAAGGGTAGTGTGTTTGCTTTACATTCACTTTACACACAACCGGTATCCACCATAGGCAGACTTTTAAGTTTGCCTTTGAAAATAAATTGCATCATCTAATGCATCTTTCATTACCTATTCTTGTGACGAAATGACACAAAATCCAAGTACAAGAAGTCATAAGCATAAAACTAACTTAATTACCTGGTAATGCTTACAGCACCTCATACTGTCTGCATATGCCGTCCATAAACTGGTACTGCCTGGACAATACTCATTATTTTTCTAATCACATCTTTTAAAATGTCGCTGTTATATAATTTGTCCTGAAAAGGCAAATGCATGAAATGTTATGCCTTTGGCACTCACCACATACCTTTACATGATGTAAAATGTACACCAAGTCATGATCGACATTCACAATTCTTTTTACTTTCATTGTAACTTTTTTTGTAACTTTTTGCGGTGTCATTTTCCCACACTTGAAGACAGGACTTCCACATTAGGTGGTAATTCTCTATGAATTCACAGGGAGTGATAACAAATAAATGGTGACTAACTTTAGCAAACGAGGCATTCAAATGTCAGATTTTAACGTTAACTTTCTTCGACGAGCAAAAAAGTAAAGCACAACAAAGAAAACAGTCAGTGACATTCGGTTAATAAGTTAGTCAATCAAAAAATTAGTGTGAAAAAGAGAGCAGAGAGAGAGAGTGGAGCGAGGAATGCACTCTCACCAACTAAATTTTGAATGTACATAAGTAAAAGTTATTTTTATTACCGAGAAATGGTCAGGGCAAGGACTTCTATGCCCTAAATTTTTTCTACGTGTGTAAATGTCATTTTCACTGTTCAAGTTACCGAGCACAGCTCTTAGCATTTTTTTAATTAGTACTATCTCACTGTTATGGAACATTTCCATAAGTGTAAATACCACACTAGGGAATAACATCTCATTAGGAAAATAGGGGCCATGTACCCCCAACCAAAAACAGTGGCACTAATAAAATGAAATAGCAAATCAAAATCGAAGTAGAGCTTTACTTGCCGACAGGGTTTACATGCATAATCGTCTCGACATTTCGACTACAAGCATTTCACCAAACCGAACTAACTGGACAACAACAAAATAAAACGAGGAAATCTACATTATAAACACAATATGCATATCATTACAGCTGAGTATCAAACAGCAAATCCCTTCTCAATGAAGGATGACTGAATGAAAGAAAGGATGAAGAAAATTCGTTTAAGCTTGCAGTGTTAAAGTTTAACAATTATTCACGCTTAAGCATAGATTTGAATATCACAGTGTGTATTTTTGCCGACGGCTTAATTTAGCTTTGCAGTCATTTTATCGGCGGTAGCTTTACCAGTCTTCAACCAAATTAACCTGGAAATTCCTCCCAAGCATTTCGTCAAACCGAATAAATTGAACTAACAAAACGAGGAAATACTTTGTAATCACAAGATGTAAATATTCACATAGGTACGTCAAAAGTAAATTTAGCAAATCCTGTTCGCTTCGGCTTAAAATGGTTTGTTGACCTGTCTTGGTTTAAGAAATTTTTGTAGTCTAGGAAGCGGTTGTGCCAATTAACACAGAGAAAACTTCAAAACTCGCCCGGTAGTGTTTACAAATACAGATTTTTTTTTTTAAAACGTGACGACGAAACTCGAGACAAAACTTGATTTGTTTACAATATGCAACTTACAACCTCGATCCACAAAACCACTCAAGTGTTATTGTTATGAGCGAAATTAAACCTGTGTAATTTACAAAATGCCTCACAGCATGGCTTCAAATAAGGAAGACTTTAAAAAAGGATTCCTACTGAAAATAAGCTTATCTCGCCGAGGCAACTTCATAATTTCCATAGCAAACGCCACAACAAACGTCGCTTACCTCAAGTTGGCAATTCACTTCGGCCAGTGCAAATCTTCCAGGCAGAAACTTGCTGCAAAAGTTGTGAAGACTGACCGGAACTGATCTAATCTTTTCGATAGATCAACGAATCAACCACTTTTTTCCGCTGTGTTTTCTGTTTTACACTAAACACACAGTTCTCTAGTTCGTCACCTGATTTTAATCATGTGACTTTTCTTGCTCGGCTGCACAGCATCTCGACGCGCGAATTAATTGAGCGGTTCTACAGTCGTCGGGTATTACGTCTCCTTTCTATAGTCCTCGTTACCTTTGCTTCACGACATTGTTCCGTATTATTTCATCGCCTTTCTCTAGTCCTTGACTCGCTATAATTAACGGCAGTGTTCAGTACTGTTTCACCTCCTTCCCCAGCGCTGGCCCGCTCTCTTTCACGATCTTCTTCGCTACTTCTTTGCTACTTCTTTGCCTGTAATTTCTTGCATTCCGTTTCTGTTTTATGCTTCAGTGCAACCCCATCTTAAAAACGTTAGATCAACCTCCGCTATTATTTGTTGATATGGCAAATAGAAATGAGTTTTCTTTTCTTTAAAAATCCCGCCAAAAAAAAGATGGCATTCCTCGGTTCCCCCCTTTGCGCTACCGCGAGGCTCCTCTCCCCCTCCCCCAGAGTCTGTACGGACGGCGTTCGCTCGCTCGCTCGTACGGTGACGTCATAACCAAATTTTCTCGGCTTGATGGGTTTACCAAAATTTCTAAGGTATGGGGCTCTGCTCGCGCGCCTTCGGCGCGCGGGAGCTCCGCTATAAATAATTAGATTTCTTTTGCTACACTCAAACTGTGTAATAGATAAATTATCTTGGATCTCGGAGGCATTTTTACAAAAATACTGTTCAGCCTACGCTGTATTTTATAGCTGCTTTTGCTTCATTTGTGATTTTCTCATGAATCACTCATAAAGGTGTATACTATAGAATATATTTTTTATATACTAAGGATAATTTAATAATTTAAGATGGTTGCCACAGCCACAGGATCTTGAAATTCCCTGACTTTTCCCTGACAAATGTAAAATTTCCCTGACCAACTAAATTAAAAAAATCACAAGTTAGTCCTGGTAATGGCTTCCAACCTCACCGCACAGCCAACCTCTCCACCCATTTAACATCATTGAATAGGCAAGAAATAAATTAGTACTCTTAAAATTTCACTTTTCCCTGACTGCTCTCAAAGACTTGAACTTTTCCTGACTCAAAATGAAATTCCCTGACCTTGAAGAATTATTTTTTCCCTGACCATTTCATGACCTGTGGCAACCATGTTTAATCGTACAGACAATATGTTGTGCTCTGAATCACTAAAAAATATATATATTGATAATTCATACAAAATATATATTTGTAATAGATATTGTATCTTATGTTAATTTGTATCTAAGATAAATGTTTACAAATGTTCTGTTCAGCCTATTTTGTAGCTGCTTTTGCTTGATTTGTTATTTTTCCTTGAATCACAGAGTCAGACACTAACTTGTGCAAATGGTCAGAACAAAAATTACATTTCTCAGCATCAGCATTTTTGGGTAAACCACAATTTGGAAGCAGCTCAAACTGAAAGGACACAATCTTCTCCTTACCATCACATTGTATAGAATACAAATTTCCTTCTATTCTTGTCATTTGATCTCTTAGCATTGTCCCATATCTGCGAACAGGTTCAGTCTTCAGAGCAGTTTGCCCCGAACAACAGGAAATTTTCTGCAGAGCTACACACACGTTGCCCAGAATTTAAAAAGCTGACCAGCCAAGCCAAGGCCTGGTCATCCTTTCCAAAGGGTGCCCCATCCCCAGCTATTGCCACTTTAAAAGACCCCTTTTGCTTACCAAACCAGTTAAGCTTATCCCTTCTTTTATTGTTGGCACTGAGGTAAAACTGTGCCATTTTAAACAATAGCTGGAGAAGGTCCCGATACTTTCCATTGAAATATACATTACATTCCTCATCAATCCCATTACAAAGTGTTTCCTTCGCATCACTTAATTCACCAATGTTAATTTGATTAATTCTATGCAATAACTCCTTATATGTAAGAAGTCTGGGTACTGGAATGTTTTTCATGAACTGAATGTGAACTTTACTAACCCCAGTTTCATCTACGCACATTGTCAATGATGACCTTATAGAGTTATACTTCTGCTTACTTGCAATTCCACCCCTGTACAAAATATTTACACTCCTAACAAAATTGGTATGACTTTTCTCAAACTCTAGTATCTTCTGCTTTACAATTTTTGCAATCACCTTTTCTGTAAACTTAGCATATTTCATTAACGCATCAGTTAACACTCCTATGGGAGCAGTCTCATTTAAAACTGCAATGAGTCCTGCATAAGCAGGTGCCATGTTTTCTTCAGTTGCACCATGCAGCATTTTAGCAGGACTGACTGTCTGTGTTTTTCTTCGCCTGGCACTTCGGCTAGGACTAGATATCTTTCCATCAGCCCCCAAACTAGTTGGAGAGTTTTTCCTTCTATTTATCAGGTGGTCACCAACAGAAATCTAAGAAAAAAAATAAAACGCCCATCTTCAGCCCAAGTTCAATAGCTACTTTTAATGTATTATATATTAATTATTTTATTAGATACATATTTCTACATTACCAAATTTCAAAGTTCTAAAGCCATGACATGTAAATTCAATCACCAAAACATGCCAGGAATATATATCTATCTATCTATCTATCTATCTATCTATCTATCTATCTATCTATCTATCTATCTATCTATCTATATCTATCTATCTCTCTATCTCTCTCTCTCTCTCTCTCTCTATCTATCTATCTATCTATCTATCTATCTATCTATCTATATATATATATATATATATATATATATATAAAACGGTTATAAAATGCCTCAAGCCAACAAAGAATGCCACTGCGTCAGGAGGATCAATGAAGATTCACAGTCCAAGCCTCACCGCAAAAATGAATTTAAAAACGTTTGATAAAGCAAGGACGGACAACTTCTGACGGTAAAAAAAGTTAAAAAGTTAAAAATTTAATAGAAAAACGTTTCGGTCCCAAGGTATGCTCAAAGGCCCTGCCTGGGATCTTATTACAGCTTATTGTTTAAGGGCCCCTCCAGGGATTTTGTTGTTTGTCAACCCTTTAATGCTCCAAAGGCCTCGATTTGGGATTTTGTTATTAACCCTGTCCAGCGTAAACGTGGGTTTCTTTTGTTTTGTTTTGTTTTGTTTTGTTTGTTTTTTCAACTGCTTATCTTTGCAAACTATTTTTCCCGTTATATTTACCGCATTGCAAGAGTCCGTTTTATCTATTTTAACTCTTTTAGTTTTTAGGTTGAATTTAACCTAGTTCTGCAATTATCACGCTCTATAATGTAATTTATGCACAGTATTGTATTCTTTTCGTTTGGTCTATTAATTATCACCCTGTATGACGCAATTTACAGTACAGCATTGTATTTCTCGTTTTGCATTTTCTTCCTGTATTGTATTAATCACGATGTATTAATAGCACAATATTGTATTTTTCATTTCGTTACGTAATCTCCCACACTGTAACCGTATTTAAACTCAGTTTTCGTCCTTTTTCTCTTGTAACTGATGAAGGTCTAAGACCGAAACGTATTTCTATTAAATTTTTAACTTTTTAACTTTTTTTACCGTCAGAAGTTGTCCGTCCTTGCTTTATCAAACGTTTATATATATATATATATGTCTGGATTTATGAAAACCGTGCTAATTTCAACACAACCACCCTGACACTTTTGCAAGAAAATACACAGGCTTTTTCACTCGATCAACCACAGGCACTCTGTCAACACACAGCCTATTCACCCACCTTGCTTGTGTCTGGCTGGCTGGCTGCCAGCCCCTAAGACTGCAGGGCATTGCCGGCCAAGGCTGTCCTGCAAAGAAAATGAGCAGTTTTAATGAACAGGTGCACAGTGCAACACAATGTATTTTCTTAGCTGGAAATTAATGTTATCATTATAAAATTAACAAATTTTGTGTGTTTTGAACTTGAAAGACAAAGGATGAGTGTTTCTCAGTTTTCTTTTACACTCAAGTTTATTTTGTTTCTTTTTGCTGCTTCTATTAAAGTTTCTTGTATGTATGGCCCATTCCACATGAGAATAAAAGAAAGGACCATTTTAAAAATACCTTATTCTAGGATTTTAAGTCCATAGCCAAAATGCACAAGGACTGCTGTTTTAAAAATCATCATGCATTACTGAGGGGTTGGGGGGGGGGGGGCCCTCCCCAAACTAAGGGACTACTAATAGACTCCTTGTATTTTGGCATTATGGATGCAATAATCTTTTAACCATAAGTCAAACAACTGAGTTTAGTACACATTAAATGTAATATTAAATGTCCAGGTTAGAACCAAAGTATTTTCATCTTACCTATTCTTAAAGAAATGTGTAGCTGCCAAAAATTTTGTCATGGATGTCAAGTAAAGTATTCCCTGTAATTAAGAGCAATTTGTTTTTTCTCATGGCTTGTATCTAAGCCCGATATAAAAATAACATACTAGATGTTTTTTTTTTTATTACTTGACCAAGTAACATACATCTGTGGCAACAAAACTTATCAGTTCCAAAAGGTCACTCAAAAAACTTGCCGTTAAATTTGTCATGAATGTTACATTCATGGATGTGATATATCATGAACAACAGTAAATGCAAGAGGCTTCGTAATAATTGCCCAAAAAGCTTGGTTCTAAAAGTTAGTTTTTTGTTCTGCAACAAAAAATTAGGACTTAGAACTCGAGCAATTACCGTTGAATTAATAATAATAATAATAATAATAAGAAGTAGAATAATAATAATAGCAATCAACAATGATTTAGATAAACATATACAGGCAAAAACTAACGATAGATAAATCCGACGTTTCGGCGACATCTTGGCGCCATTGTCAAGGGAAACTAATTAAATATGCGATTTCAAGGGTAACTAAGAGTTCAGAGTTTCTAATTTGCATAAGTTAGACAAAGACTTTAGCGCGAACTGAGTCTGATTGTACATTTAAACACGGTCGTAATTGTTTAATGAGTAACATCTCATTAATGAGACAATCAAACTTGTTGTGGCATTTTTTCAACACGCTAAAACAATTGCGAAGGTCATCCGGAATCCTGCCTGCGTGTCTACTATCATAGTGATTGCGTACTGACGAGGTCTTGCTTCTATGTCCATCAACGCGTACGAACAGATGGCCACGGGTGTAACCGACATAACCAGCATCGCACTGGTCACACTTGAAGTTATACACAACGCATTGTTGATCAATGAGCTGAGGCTTAGGTTCGCTTGTCGGGAACTCCTGGGCAATCTTGCGGCTCGTAAACACCGGTTGAACACTGGTCTGCAGCTTCACACTGAGATCTTTCAACTGTGTCTTCACGATATTAGCAGACTCCTGGTCTTTAAAGGGTATGACAACCCGAGTAGTGTTTTCTGTCGTAGATCTGGACCGTAATGAGGGCTGGTCAGCGACCTTTAAATTTAGGAAGGTTTTGACAGTGGAGTCAACAAGGTGCTTGGGATATTTCAGTTTAGAGAAAACAGACTTCAGTCGTTCGCACTCCTCAGTGAAGTAGGACCATGACGAAGACAGGCGATGTGCGCGATCGAGCATAGTTGTCAATAGTCCGCGCTTGTACCTATTATCGACATGACTGTGGTAATGGAGAAGCAGACCACTGTTTGTTGGCTTCACAAACACTTTAGTTTCAATACGAGGCGCTCTGTTTAGGAGTTGAGTACCGAGAAAGGGAAGCATTCCATCATTTTCGACCTCCATAGTAAAGTTGATGGCGGGGTGAGCGTGGTTGAGGGTGTTAAGAAAGTCCCTAGCTGTAGACAAATCGGGCATCACAGTGAATGTGTCGTCAACATATCGACGATAGTAAGGTGGCAGTTTGCCGTCAACATCTAATTTCTCTTCAATAGACGACATGAATACGTTGGCTAGCAAGGGCCCAAGGGGGGACCCCATCGCTACTCCGTCGATCTGTTCATACAGGGATCCATTAAATTGGAAAAGCTGCCCCTTGGTGGCCACACCCAAAAGATCAATAAGGTCTTGCTTTGAAATGTTCAAATCATACTCGGAATTAAACCAGTTGTTTCTAAAGGCTCTGTCTGCGAGAATCGTAATGGTTTCATCCAAAGGTACATTCGTGAACAAGGAGGACACATCATAGGACACCAGCAAGTCACCAGGTGTTATGTTGAGGTCTCGCGGTAGTTCGTTCACAAAATCGAAAATGTCCGTGACTGTGTACTGATTTAACGACAACGGTTTGAGCTTGTTGTCCAACCATTTCGCCAGAGCATAATTATACGTATTAGTCGCTGATAGGATTGGTCGCATGGCTAATTTCTCCTTGTGTGTTTTCGGCAACCCGTACAGGTGTGCCAGTCTAGAACCGGTCGGACGAAGAGACTGGGCCACAGCGTGAGGGAGGATCCTTGTGATGATAGATTGTACAAGAGCCTCCTTTGCTAAAAGCGGATGATAGTGCTTGGGTGGTCTGCCTCGGGTTTTTGGTCGTTCAGAAGGAATGGGACGAAATTTGCTGGTGTCATTGACAGAAGCTTCGGAAAGTAGATGTATATATTCCGACTTATCCATTACAACGACACCTGAGCCTTTGTCCGGTTTTGTTATGACGATATCATCACGGCGCTTTAGTTGTTTAATGGCTGTCAAAAGCTGTTTAGGAGGACTCGGACCTTTATGGTTGATGTAATTGAGAGCTATAGATTTTAATGTTGCGGCAGCCAGTTCCTTAGAGTTCTCACTGTTTAGATGCCGTTCCAAGTCCCAGTAGGCCTTCTCAAAGCTTCTTCCTTCTCTAAGGAACTGGCTGCCGCAACATTAAAATCTATAGCTCTCAATTACATCAACCATAAAGGTCCGAGTCCTCCTAAACAGCTTTTGACAGCCATTAAACAACTAAAGCGCCGTGATGATATCGTCATAACAAAACCGGACAAAGGCTCAGGTGTCGTTGTAATGGATAAGTCGGAATATATACATCTACTTTCCGAAGCTTCTGTCAATGACACCAGCAAATTTCGTCCCATTCCTTCTGAACGACCAAAAACCCGAGGCAGACCACCCAAGCACTATCATCCGCTTTTAGCAAAGGAGGCTCTTGTACAATCTATCATCACAAGGATCCTCCCTCACGCTGTGGCCCAGTCTCTTCGTCCGACCGGTTCTAGACTGGCACACCTGTACGGGTTGCCGAAAACACACAAGGAGAAATTAGCCATGCGACCAATCCTATCAGCGACTAATACGTATAATTATGCTCTGGCGAAATGGTTGGACAACAAGCTCAAACCGTTGTCGTTAAATCAGTACACAGTCACGGACATTTTCGATTTTGTGAACGAACTACCGCGAGACCTCAACATAACACCTGGTGACTTGCTGGTGTCCTATGATGTGTCCTCCTTGTTCACGAATGTACCTTTGGATGAAACCATTACGATTCTCGCAGACAGAGCCTTTAGAAACAACTGGTTTAATTCCGAGTATGATTTGAACATTTCAAAGCAAGACCTTATTGATCTTTTGGGTGTGGCCACCAAGGGGCAGCTTTTCCAATTTAATGGATCCCTGTATGAACAGATCGACGGAGTAGCGATGGGGTCCCCCCTTGGGCCCTTGCTAGCCAACGTATTCATGTCGTCTATTGAAGAGAAATTAGATGTTGACGGCAAACTGCCACCTTACTATCGTCGATATGTTGACGACACATTCACTGTGATGCCCGATTTGTCTACAGCTAGGGACTTTCTTAACACCCTCAACCACGCTCACCCCGCCATCAACTTTACTATGGAGGTCGAAAATGATGGAATGCTTCCCTTTCTCGGTACTCAACTCCTAAACAGAGCGCCTCGTATTGAAACTAAAGTGTTTGTGAAGCCAACAAACAGTGGTCTGCTTCTCCATTACCACAGTCATGTCGATAATAGGTACAAGCGCGGACTATTGACAACTATGCTCGATCGCGCACATCGCCTGTCTTCGTCATGGTCCTACTTCACTGAGGAGTGCGAACGACTGAAGTCTGTTTTCTCTAAACTGAAATATCCCAAGCACCTTGTTGACTCCACTGTCAAAACCTTCCTAAATTTAAAGGTCGCTGACCAGCCCTCATTACGGTCCAGATCTACGACAGAAAACACTACTCGGGTTGTCATACCCTTTAAAGACCAGGAGTCTGCTAATATCGTGAAGACACAGTTGAAAGATCTCAGTGTGAAGCTGCAGACCAGTGTTCAACCGGTGTTTACGAGCCGCAAGATTGCCCAGGAGTTCCCGACAAGCGAACCTAAGCCTCAGCTCATTGATCAACAATGCGTTGTGTATAACTTCAAGTGTGACCAGTGCGATGCTGGTTATGTCGGTTACACCCGTGGCCATCTGTTCGTACGCGTTGATGGACATAGAAGCAAGACCTCGTCAGTACGCAATCACTATGATAGTAGACACGCAGGCAGGATTCCGGATGACCTTCGCAATTGTTTTAGCGTGTTGAAAAAATGCCACAACAAGTTTGATTGTCTCATTAATGAGATGTTACTCATTAAACAATTACGACCGTGTTTAAATGTACAATCAGACTCAGTTCGCGCTAAAGTCTTTGTCTAACTTATGCAAATTAGAAACTCTGAACTCTTAGTTACCCTTGAAATCGCATATTTAATTAGTTTCCCTTGACAATGGCGCCAAGATGTCGCCGAAACGTCGGATTTATCTATCGTTAGTTTTTGCCTGTATATAATAATAATAGCAACAACACAATATACATGTAATAGTCAACAAAATGTCAAAGTATGAAGACATGATTGATCATCACAGTAATTAGCGTAAGTTTTTTTCCTCTTTTGAAGTGAACACAACAAATGGTCATTATAGCTCTGTGATTAAAATTTAATGTCATTGAATATAAGACTTGTGTTTGTCTCTTAAGTTTAAGAATTTGGAACTGACCAAAGGTTATTAGTCTGAAACCATGCAAACATACTCTCAACAAAAGACCTAGTAACTTATTATCCATTCTAGATCAAATTAGCTATGTTCAAAAAAAACTTGAAACAATGCAGTTTTTTAGAAAACCTTTTCTAATAATAATAATAATAATAGTAATAATAACAATAATAATAATAATAATAATAATAATAATAAGGGCCTGTTTACAAGGAGGGAGAGTTACCCTAGCGAGCGGATTAAACCTAACTGCAAGGCAAAAGATAGCCCGGGTTTACAAGCAAAATTTTACAGGTTGGGTAACCCTACAACCGGGGAGAACTTAATGCACGGTTATATTCAAAGGGTCTGGAAACAATTAGAAAGTTAATCGGGGTAGGCGGGTTAACCCTACCTGGAGTGTTTACAGAGGGAAAAAATTAACCCGCCTGCCAGGGTAACCCTAGCACGTAGATAGGGTAACCCACCTACTGGGTTTACCCTAGCTGCCTTGTAAACATGAAGAAAAAAAAAGGAAATGTGTGAGTGCTAGGTAACCCGCCTTCTAAGGTAACCCTCTCTCCTTGTAAACAGGCCCTAATATTAAAAAAATTTAATAGTGCAGCTTTCCATGAAATTTTTAAGTATGGTTTACATCATAAAAATGAAACTAAAATTAATCTTTAAAGACGTAGATGTACCATGCAATGATTGCTAAAAAAGTACAAAACATGGTACAATTTCAAATAAAATAGCTAACCAGATATCAATAAAAAGCTAAACATAACATTGTATGTCTTTACAAGCTGCTTGAACCGATTGATATTTGCTTCATTTGGCCAGTTTTCTAATAAATGTGGGAAAAGTCAAGAAGGAACAGGGAAATTATATTTTCAACATCGTTAATTTCATTTTCTTTTTGAAACACTGTATTAAGTCCATGATCTGGAATGTGACGTCCATGACAATGTTTTATTATCAAATAAAAAGCACCAATTGAAAGAAATATTTATCAGTACATAATTTAAGTGTTACCTTGTACCTAAACAAACAATATCAATGGTTTTTATGTTTTCACAATTCACAGGAAATTACGGTTTAAGATTTGCACTTGAGAACTTGGTTGACTCAGCTGTTAAACGTCCATGAAAGCTCCATTTATTTAAGCTTCAATATATTTTTTTTTTTTGGAAAAGAGTCAATTTGACGGGTTCTCAACTAAACATGCAACTCTTCTCTATCTGTCATAAAGAATTTAAGTCAGAGGGAATGATTTTTTTTGTATCTTTTTTAATGCTTTTTCTCTTGCCATATTCGTGCAAATGTAACGTCCGTGATCGTTGAATAACCCGTATTTAAGCTTAAATTTAAACTTAGCTTATTATAGTTGCCCAATTACTAGGCCGGGTCACTCAATAGCAAAACGAACGGGAGATTGCTTAAAGGGTCTTTTAAATCAAGAGGGTATACATTTATCGATTTATTTCTAGTCATAAACGTGTAGAAAATAGACGGGCCAAAATAAGCTTGGCCAATATTTCACGACTTCATTCTGTTCATTCTTAGCTGACGAAGGATTGAAACTCACATAAATCAGCTGTAGTGACAACTTATTTTATCTTTTAAAATCATAATAATATGTCAGCCTAACTGAGCATTATGCCGAGGAAAGCTACGAAGGCCGTTTTTCACAACTTAGCTTTATAGCGAACATACAGGAAACTATATTCGAAAATAAAGGTTCAACTGTACCCTTAAGGATAATTGGTTTCAACGGTAACAACTTAGCATGTGTCACTACTATTCAACGCTCAAACTCACTTTTTGACATTTGTCATTCTCAACAACAGGTACAATCGGATGATGGCCATTCCTGCTTTCTGTAACTTCAGACAAAGAACGTGGTTAAAGAAGTATTTCATTGGCGACAGCTCTGACTCATTTGACAACAATTTTGCAGGCTTCGGGCTTCGGTAGTAAAGATTCGCGGTTTTTCCACTTCGGTTCGCCTTGCATTTAACACATTTAGGCTGAAAATTATATCCCAGGATGTATATTACTCAGTAGTGGAGGAAATTTCGCCAGGCTTTTACCCAGTTCTTTGCTAAAACATAAGCCGATAACTCAGATAAGCTAAAGATTATCAGATTGCAAGCAAACTTACCGCTCAGTCCAGGTATCCCAGCAGAGCTAAAACGGGAGCTTATAATCCACGCCTGAAGTCAGTCTATTCCGTGTAACTTTATAGAATGGAATTATGGCCTTCGTTCAGGTGGTTACCTTTGTGAAACCATCGAAAAATATCATTTCATAGCACGATTTAATTTGACCGCCACGAACTTACAATCAGAAGTTATCATGTTCGCCAATTTCCAGTCCTGCGCGCGGTCTTTCCCGCGTATGAGCGAAAAGTCACAGGCAAACTATAGTCAGAAACAACACTCAAAATAGTTTATCTCTATGGAGATGGTTTTGATAAATTTCTTGGGTGTTAAGCACTTTGGATTTCGGTGTATAAGACTGCTATATAAAAGTTTTCTATTTAACTTAGACTGTTCACGGCCCTCTATTTTCACGTTTTTTTATTCGATCGTCGAACTAGGCTCCTTTCCCGAACAGCGGCTGGTAATCGAGCCTATCGTCGAACTCGCGCATAAAATCGACTTGAACAAAGGGATCTCGCTTTTTATTTCGCGCTCGCGTTTTCTTTCGCGTGCGTAAATAGAGAGGCTGTTGAACAGTCTACTTTATCTGATTTGCTTCTATGTAATATCGGACTGATAAATTGGTGCGCCTCTCCAAGTATGCGTCTCCGAGTATGCATTCCCGGTAACGAGCGCGTGAAAGGTAAACATTTATTTACGTTTCTCGCGTCGCTTTTGCGGTATGAAGGTAACAAGATTTCTTCTTAAAAAAAACTCTTTATTTTGCGGAATGAATTGAAAACGCAATTTGCCGTAATTGGTTCGTGGGCGGTCCTTCTCAGAGGTCCGTATTACAAAATATGGACTGCAGATCGACTGCTCACGAAGTTTTTGTTTTTCATTGCGGACTAGTTCATGTTCATCCATATAATAAAGAACTTTATTAAATGTCCGTTGAGGGAAGTATTTAATAATCAATGCGGTGTACCACTTTGTAGTGTATTTCAAACTTATCTCCTGCAAATCGGCGACAGAATTGAAGAAACCGTTGGTGGTTAGAAGAAAAAAAATATTCACAGCAGGCTGTGGTCCACCCCAGAGGCTGCGAAAGTAATTCAAGCCTCGTATAATGTTTAATTATTATACCTCTGCCTTCGAGTTCGTTGGAGATTTGTTTTTCAAAACATGGATTTGGTTTAATTTAAGGAAGTAATATTTTCCAGAATATTTGCGATGAAAATAAGGGACGTGTTCGCCTGAGTTAAATAGGTGGGCGTGTTCGCTGACGGCTGATTCCAGACTGTTCTATTTCGCAATTTTTGACAGCCAGTCGACGTGTCAGGCTTGTAAACAAACTGGACAATGCTCGTACACTCGTTCGGTCACGTCAGGCCATAGAATAAAAACGCCGGCTTTTTACGTTTCAGAAAGCTCGCCAAAACTGCGTTCACAATATGACGACTTCCAACAATCCCTCGATTCTAACAGGCGCTCTCCATGGCGATGGAAAAGACCTAAACAACCTTGTATACAAATTCGATTCCGCAAGGCCGTGGCAGTATTTTGTCCATGGTGATCCAATCGCGAGTTCAGTCGAAAAGGGAAGGAGGAAATTGGTTACCAGCCACAAGCTCCAGAAGACTTACGTGGCAAAGGATAGGCGAACGATATTGAGACGAAAAAATGCTGCTTTCAGAGATATAAATCGGCTACTTTTGACCTGCTGTCGCAGTGGTTGCCTTTTGAGGAGAGGTGCATTCCAAACAAGAATTATTATACGAGGTCAAAGAAACACGGTTTATCGAAAGTCATACAATGAACAGAATTACCTCTTTTCCAAGCTCATGGAAATAAGAGTAACCGTAGGAGGAAAACGGAGGGTAGATTATACCATACCACCACTGGGAAAGGTATGTCGGACCGCATTTAGAAAATGCTATGGATTGTCATCAAGCAAGATACAAGTGTTGCTGAAAAAAATTCATCTGGATAATCCTTCCGTAGAACCCGACCAGAGGGGCCAGAGAACGCCAAGAAAATTTTTGCCCCTCGTGAAAAACATGGTGATAAACTTTATTTGCTCATACGAGGCAAGCGAATCCCATTACCGGAAGTCACGAACTAATGCTAAGAAGTATTTTGACTCAAAAGTGTCCATGCGTCAAATGTGGTCTGAGTTCCTTAAGGAAAACCCAGATTTAAAGACAACCAGTTTAAGAAGAAACAATAAAGGTCCAGTTTTAAGTTTTTCGTCATTTAGAAACATATTTAACAGTGAATTGAAGGAAATGCTTAGTTTTAGAAAAGCGAGACAAGATACCTTGCAAACTTGCGACAATAATTCCACTAAATTGAAGGAACAATTGAGGAAAACTGGGCGGCACAGGTCCGAAGATGAAATTTGTCGGCTGAGAACTCAACGCCAGTCTCACTTAAGAGAAAGCGAGGCTAGATTCGCTTCCTTAAAATACGATGTAACTATTCTCGCTACAAAAGTTCAACAGGCCATTTAATAAATAAAAATTATATTGAAATGGACTTCTTGTTCCTGTTTTTGATTTATTGTAGCTTGATCATTAGAGACTGATGCATTCAACTTCAAACCCAAATCCCAAAATGTGTTAAATATAGATACAATCTTTGTGAAGTTGAGAAATTTAACAGGACCCTCATTCGACTGACATCACTAAGTCGGTACCTTTACCGGGTCTTAATATCTTCAACCTCGCGGAATATTTACACAGACAAATTATCTATACGCATGTACTTCGCTGTTTTACAAGTACCCTCGCTGTTATACACTTACTAGGCTAAGTGTGTAGACACGTTTATTTGCTGACGGAGTTCGAATTATGATGAAGCCTGATAAGATTAATTTAGCTGAAAAATCCTGACGGGCCGTCAACGAAATACGAGGCGGTGGCAACTGATTGACCTTGTCACGAAATATACCTCCAGTTTACAGGAATCAAACTTAAGAATTGTAACTAACATTCCAATAATAAATGCTCTCCTTTTTATGTTTATAGAGACTTTCCGTGTGCAACTTCACAGCAATTTAGAAACAGCTGCGTTGGTAATTTGTTTATTTCATCGGTACTTGGATATTTCAAGATTAAAAAGTAAACAAAACGACTTGAAAACGTCGGTGGTTCCATCAAAGCTGAACAAGAAATTCAAAATTAGAAATGATCCAATTGAGTTGCTTTTAGAAGGTGACAATAGCGGAGAGCGCTCTCACGGGTTTTGCTAGATATGTCTCCTGACGCGTCGCCTTTGAATTCTTTTTTGCACGAGTTCCGATGTTACTTTGTATGGTAAACACCGAACAGGAAAATAAATAAAAAAAAAAAAGAAAGCTTACAGGTCAATGTTTTCACTGAATGTTTCATAGGTCCATAAAGTTGCTACTATCCTAAATAAACGCCTCAGACAATCAATAAGTACATTTTGATTGCTTCGTCCACTTTGGCCAAGGTTGCGCAAACAACCACCCTCCGCTACCCCCACCCCGACCTCATCCCATACAGAAATCTTCTACCGTCCTCGAAGCATTAAATCGTTTTCCTCGAGTAGCTTTCCAGCAATTTGATTTGTTTTTTAGTTTTGTAAATAGCAATTATTGTTTTCTGGGCTAAACAACACTCTACGATAGACCAACGGCATGTATGCATCTTTACTAGTATCACTAGTGAAAATTCATTGCTCCGGTTCAGTTGCTGATTTTTCTTCACTAGTGAAATTTCTGATTCGCGTTTCTGATTGGCTAATCAGCCAGCACCAGTTGTTTCCTACGATTTTTATGGGTAAATCTCAGTACCTATAAATAAAACGCTTTGATCGTCAGCTCACAAACACCTGTAGGAGCACTGCAAAGATGCCGCCCAAATTTGCGAATGTTAGAAGAGTTATGCTTAAGCACAAACGAGCAGCAAAATGTCCGTTTTTACAAGAGTTTATCCTTAAATCTGTTGCTTTGGCAGAAGAGACAAGTTTTGTTTCTTCTGAAGAAATTTTTAAGGAATATTGCAGGGTCGTCTCATTGTGGACAGAAGAGGACAGTACGCGCGGGCAAACTCAGTATCTCATGAAAAAGGGAAGTTTTTACAGGGTAAGTATTAAAATTCTTGGAACCTGATTACATTAAACTATTGTGACTACCGTTGGACCCTACAAATTTAACTTAATCCCTACTAGGCTAACCCGAAAAAAAAACTGTACTCCCCGTTTTTTCGAACTCTAATCTGTTTCCCTTGGGTGTGCCCCGGTGTTATTTTAGGCATTTAGCAACGGTTAATTCGAACTCGGTTATTTCAAACTTTCCGCTATTTGGAATTGATTTTTGTGTCCCATGACCTGCGACGTACCAATCCCTTTTATTTCCAACTACAATGATACAGTTGAAAACTATATCAACATTGAAACATATATCAGATCACCGTTGAGAAACTAATGTGATCGTACTTTAATCTTTTACCTTAATGTTCTAGCTGCAAAGTAGCTTTTTAGCTAAGCGGAGTTGTCACGATAAATAAAGAATTACCAATTATCAATAACCTCCTCAACTTTAGGCTCATTTAAAGCCCGTTTACACAGACGATTTATGGTGGCCTTATTTTTGTCGAGCCTAAAGTTGTACCTATTTTCGGTACGATTCGGTCTTCATTTCACCATGATATCACCTTTTCTTGTTTATAAGTTGTGTGTACATGCTCCAATAATAATCCTCTCTCCATTTGAACACGCTGCGATATCGCACACAAAACGAGCTGCTATTGCAGATGGTTAGCTAACGCAAATTAAGCGCTTCAAAAAGTCAAATGAGTTGTCTTTCATCTACACTTTATAATTAAAAATAATTGAGTTAGAAACTTAAATATAATAACAGCATGAACCCGCACATCGATCTATTTTATATTAGTATCACCCAACTAGTGGACTAATGCAAATCCTTCATTTTAATTGGCTACGCTAGTAGAGGACTATTAGTAATAGTCCTCGAGTAGCGAAATTTGCGCAATCGAGCATGACGCTTTCTTTCGTTTTATTCCCAAACAAATATTTCTTCAACTTGCATTTGCTAACTTTGTTATTGCCTAGTTGGGTGATACTAAAACAATTAGACCCTTCGCCCTCAAGGGCCACGGGTCAATAGCCCATTCGGCTTCGCCTCATGGGCTATTGACCCGTAGCCCGCAAGGGCTACGGGTCTAATTGTTAATTATACCATTAATATACAATAAGCTTACTATCCAACTACTTAGAGAAAGATTTACGAAAATGTTTATTACAAGCGTTACGAACTATTTTTGACTGGTTATTATTTACATATTATTGATACTAGGAGCTATGACTAACTAGAGATAAGCTAAACGATGGGGGTTTCTTTTCATCAGAGAGTTCGAAATAGCAGAGTCCAACTGTAGCTGATCTTTACGGATTACCTACTTCGTTCTTTGTACAAGTAGTTCAACAGTTTAAGATATATGTCCGCCCTGTGTAATTGTAGGCCCGATTTTAACTCAGTTTCCTAAGTCGTTAAGAATGATAGTAATCGAGAAAAAATGTATGTAAATTGAGCGAACCATTATCAGCATTTAAACATTGTATGTTTTTTACCTTGTGTTTATCAGCAATTTAAGAAAGCGGGTCTTGTATATGGCCAACAGAGGCTATGGCCAATAGCATCAACTACCCAAGCTGGTGGAAACATTCGAGGGTATACGGGGATAGCCCTACAGCGTCCAAAGAGAGAGCCAGCCGTTGAATTTGGGGGGCGTATAATGGCTGAGAGAGTTCAGCATTATATGTCCCTCAACCCCAAACCTGCTCCACCAATTGAGGTAAGCAGTTATGCATAATATCAGCTATCTCGTGTTATCTTTCTGGACATTTAACCTGTCGCCGGAATGCTGAACATTATGTTTATTTCTAAAGCTCCACGGTGTGCCGAGTGACCCGGTAAGAAAAGCGGGAAAATGCGCCTTCGCCTCGCGGGACATTAAAAAGTGCGAGGTCCTATGTGAATATGAAGGAGAAGTACTGACTTTGGAAGAAGCTAAGAGGCGTGAGGAGATCTACCGAGAGGAAGGGAAAGTTTGCGCCCTCATGGTTTTCGAGAATGCGGGTCGCCAGATTGCGTGAGTGCTATTATAAGTGTGTACATAAGCGTGTTTTGAGATTTGTTTTATAATTTGCTATGTATACTATATTGAAAATTCAGGGGCAAATTGGAAAATTAACGCAGTTTGGTTTAGAAATGAAATGAAATGAAATTTGAACATATCAATTTATTCAGTGGCGACTCCGTGGGATAAACAGAGACGCTTTTTTTATAATCAAGATAATAAGATATATAGTAGGTTAGCTCTTAAATAGACCACTTTGAACAGAAAACTACAAGATTGGTGACAGAGCTTAGGATACAAAAGCAATTTCAAAGTCTACGTACAGCATTTACATGACACACTGTAAATGAGGACTCAAGATGCAAGCTAATAAGGAGTTGTTTTTCCGTTTTTGCTCACCAATCACGTCCTCATTTCTAGGTGTTCTTATTGTTGTCCAGCTGTACTCATTAGAAGCAGTTGTACGAGTAACGCGTAAAACAAGTTCAGACATCTCACATTGTTCAATTTGTATTGTGGGAGAACAATTAAACGGATTTTTGTAGCCCTTAACCGTGCGCGTAAAACGGTGCGAAGTCATCGTTTAGGGAAAGAAAACGTTGCATAAATCTTTTACGAAGCATTGTAGTATTTAGTATGATACCGTAAACTTCCGAAAGTAACGATCGACGTTACTTTCGGAATTAGCAGTCTTTGGAGCTTCTTACTTTCGGGCTGTGGTTACTTTCGAGGGATCGTTACTTTCCAGGAGAAAAAAGCGTTATAAGAAGTTGGTAGGAATGAGATCTTTTTACGAAATAAAAGACGGAAATTCGTTAAAAAAGTACTCAAAATATGAGACACAATTCTTCGTTCTAGCTTAAATCTATGTTGCTGCCATATGGGTGGGCTCTTCATGCGTAGACCGTGTCACAGTGATTCGTCAGGAAAGCTAGTCAGATACCGTAAACTGTTTCTACTTCATCACGCACTGCTATGTTAGTTCGCAGTATCATATCTCAGTGCGATGGTCGAATTTTCAATATAAAATTGAAGAAACTTTCCTTCTTATACGCTCCTGCTTAAAATGAAATTAATTTGAATCAAAGTTTGCGATAGTACGTTCCTGCTACTTGATGAAATTCTGCGGATTTTGTTTTAACACGACGCAACATTAACTGATGAAGCACGAGTGACATTTCACAGCGCTTCCCGACATAAGCGATACACTTCCTTGTTCTAGAGTGCCATAAATCAAGTGGCACTTGAAAACGCTAGCACTTGGTACGTTTAACTCGCAATTTGCATCTTTGTTTGCCCTTCGTGCTACGTGTTCGCCAAAAGAGCCACAAGTCTCGTAAACATAAATTTATAAAGCGATACTACACTCTAAAAAGGGCTCACTGAATAAGATGCATATCTGTTGGGAGGCTTGTTAGGTACGGATATACGTATGTACATGTACTTCAGTGCTACGTTGTTGAAACCTGCATCAAACAATGAAATGTTTTTCTGTTCCTCATTTTATAAAGAGTAGTGCGAAACACAGTGTAATGTTCTCTTTTTTGTATTTATATTTAGGATTGATCCATATAGAGGCAATGTGAGGGGCGAATTACCGTGGGGTGCAACATTGAATCACTCGAGGAACAACGCTAATGTAAGGCCCTTCATCGCCAACAAAAACTCAAGAAATCCAAGGGTTTTTCTTGTCGCCCTGCATGACATCCCAGAAACAGTAGAGCTACTATGGGACTACAATGACAAAGAGTGGGCGTTGTATTCCAATAGCCAGACCCTTCCCCATGGCCAGTAACTTCAGTTCTAGTGGCACAAATACATGTATAAAAAAGTATTGTGTATTTATTCAAGTTTGTGGATAAAGTGAACATCCTCGGTAGAAAAAGTATAATAAAAGTTATTAACTTTCATCATCTGAGGAGTCTTCTTCACAAGCTAGTGAGGCATAAAAAGCTTGTGCGCGTTCAGATAAATATTTTCGCGCTAACTTTAAACAGTCTTTTTTCACTTGATTATTTACAGGCCTCTGTTCATGTCTTGCAGGTACGAGTAAATCGGAATTCAATTCCGTCATTTGCTTTTTTTTGTAGAACGAAACCATTCTTGGCTTCTCTTTAGTGTCAATATTAAACCGTATAAGCACAGTTTCAGGATGGTGTACAAGTTCCAATTTCCCCTCGAAATCTGCGACTTCTCCATAACCAAAATTTAGCCACGCTAACCTTCTGACTTCAAATTTCTCCTTATCTAGACCCTCACACCTGGATATATACTGCATCCTAAGCCAGGATTTATAGTCCTTGATCATGTTTAAAGTTGCCCAGTGTACCTCGATATTTTTTAAAGGGCTGTTCTTCAGCAAAGTTGCCCATTCTTGTGGTAACTCAACCCTCTCTACTGTGTCAAAAAACTTCTGAATACAGGCAAAACGCCTGTCGCATATCGAGTAGGAATGTCCCTCTAAAAGAAACTTGAGGTCTATTCTCAGAAACTGTCCCTTTTTCACCAGGTAATCGAGGTAAAAAAACAAGAAGCATTCTTTAAATTGGCCCGGAGAGTTATCACACCAGATTGTTAGCTGATCAAATCTGCCATATTTTGTTTCCATTTTTTCGAGTAGATTGTTCAACAAAGATATTACCTCGTTCGGTCCTGCTCCACCAACACTGTCATCGTAGAGGAAGCAGTGAATAGTTTCTTCATTTGCACAGTATATTCCGAGAAGATTGGTTCTTATTTTCCTCGAATAGTGGCTATCTTGTGCTGAGATCTTTGGACAGGGCAAAGTCTTGTGATAATCAAGTTGCAAGACGAGTGCTTTTGGGAACATATTTTTAAGTTTGTGAATTGTCATTGCTTTTAGAGTGCGTTTATGTATCTGTTTATTCGTTCGACTACGTGATTTGCATTTTTAACGAAGAAAGTTCACGATTCTTCGCGGTAAAGCGTTTTACTTAATCTACGTTGGAAGTTGTTGGGAGTTGCTTCACTAAGACACGTACTGATTCTGGGTGACGTCTATAAGGACCTATCAGAGTGTTGACACTTGGAAGGTCAATGGGTCACGTTTATGTAATTGAATGATCTCTTTCCGGAGACGTCGATTCTTTTTTACAACTTATATAGTGCGGAGTGGATACTTAGCTTGGCTGGTAAGATAAACAAAACAAGTGAGCTCATGAGATAAAGAAACAATTGACTAATATAAAACTCTTTCAATTTTAAATACAGCGAAACCCCGTATCGAGGGATTCAAACGTCAACAAAAACAAATAAAGATTGCTCGACCTGTGCAAACAGGCATACTGATTTTGTAAGCCATTCTTGAACTTCACAGTTGCAAGAAATGTTAAGTTGGAAATAAACAAGCAAACCTTTCGGAGGAAAATGAAGGCTTTAGGTTGGCCGAGATATAGATAAAACGGGCATTAAAAAGGGGACATTACACTCCTTTTTTATAAGGATATTGTTTTTTTTTCCTGGCTGAATGTTCTTGTCTTTCTGCCGATTGTAGGCTGAAAATATTATTGTGAATATTCTTAGAATATAGACATTATAGTGTATGACAGAACAGAGCCATGCTTCAAAATCGCAGCCTCGGGTTCATGCTTAAAATATTCTTAAAATTTCGCAAAGTTCAGCCTCAATATTCTAAAGAGAAAGAGTGTAACCGGCAGGCACCTTGCCATTTCGTTGTGAATACTACAAGCACAAATACGTTTCCTGGAGGTTAAAGATACCATCCCGAAATATACTATCTTCTTACTTCAGTACTGATAATTTTTAAATGGAATAGTATATCAACCTAATGCTGAATTCTCTTGGAAGAGGGGAAAAGATAAGATCAGCTAAAATTTGAAGTTTTATCGGCAAAGTCGACTTTGTATTCCTTTATCTAATCTAGGAATATTCACAAGAATTTTTTCAGCCTAGAATAAGCAGAAAACTGATAAGAATACTCAGCCTGGGCCTAAAAACAATATTCTTTTAAAAAAGAGTGTACGTGCTAACTAAGGATGAAAAGAATATACTGTCGCGGAACGTTTTGAAAGCGTGCTAGCCAAAACAATGCTGTTGGCCGGATACAAGTTAACGCATTACATAAAAGTTAACTCGCGGCACCAGGTAAAAGGCCGAAAAACGAAATTTAGATGGGACATATGAAGGAATGATTTTATCGGAAAATGTTAGCTTGTAATATAAATGCACACGGTGGTACCTTTTGAAATTCTAAGTTTTTACTGCCCCACCTAAAAAAAGTAAAACCACTTACAAGCCCTTTGTTATATAAAAAAAGATAAACTCCCTGCCTTTCCTAACGGTGACTAAAAGATACCGATAATCGCCAATTCAAAACTTTGCCAAAAACACCGTTTTATCGTAAGAAAATATACGAGCAGCTGGAAAACCCCCACCCCGTTAGATGCTGCAGAGCTGCAATGGAATGTGACCAATCCAAACGACTTTAGCGGAATTGAACTATTTCTTCGCGAAGAAGTCGCGAAAGGCGAAAAAAAAAAAAACATCGTGACATCCATTCTCAAATCCATCTCTTAGTGAAGTATCAAGGCAGATTGCACCTGGAACTTCTGATCAACGCGGGTAGTGTAAGTTGCAAATTTAACTTAATCCCTACTAGGCTAACTCGAAGAAAGAAACTTCTCTCCGTTATTTCGAACTCTGATCAATTTCGTTGGGTTTGCCTATTATCTTTTAGGCGTTTAGCACCGGTTAATTTGAACACGGTTTTTTCCAACTTTTCGCTCTTTGGAAATATTTCTATCTCCTTTGACCTGCAACGTACTCATCCCTTTTATTTCGAGCTCTAAGGGTAGAATTAAATTTATAAAGCGATGCTACACAATAAAAGGGCTCACTAAATAAGATGTACATATGTTAGGAGGCTGGTTATGTACGGATCAGCGAATGTACATGTGCTTCAGTGCAAAGTTGTGGAAAAATGCTTCAAACTATTAAATATTTTTCTATTCCTCGGTGTTATAAAGAGTAGTACGAGACACCGTGTAATGCTATTTTTTTTAGTATATACTTAGGATTGATCCATAAAGAGGCAATGTCAAGCGCGAATTTAATCTTTAATCTTTAATCTTTCAGACAAATTCCAAATTACATTACATTGAACAAGTCAATCCAATGAATTTGAGGAAAGCTTAACACAGAATAAGAGATTCCTTAATATAAGCCGCCTTAGTTGATCATTGTATGATTGTATACCGAGTTAATTACGTAGGATCCAACATTAAATTATTCGCGGAAAAATGCAAATGTCAAAATCTTCCTCTTTATCTAAGACTCAAGACATCTAAGAGTAAGCAATAAATAAGCAATACATTTCCTATAGAACTAAAGAGAAAAAGAAAGCGCATTGTATTCTAAAACCTAGATCCAACACCTACAACCTCAGTTGTTGCAGGAAAAAGTGCCTTCCCATACAAAAACATGTCTTTAGTGATAAGTATTTTTCAAAAAATACAAATAGAACTTCAACGTCTACGATCAAAGTCCACTTGCTTGTGTCTGGCTGGCTGGCTGCCAGCCCCTAAGACTGCAGGGCATTGCCGGCCAAGGCTGTCCTGCAAAGAAAATGAGCAGTTTTAACTGAGGAATGTGCCTCTCTCTGTGACCCACCCCACCCCCCTGGGGTTAGCTCCTGGCAGCCCCGCTTGGTATCAGCGGGTAGCCAGGTCCCAGGGCTATCTTCCCCCACCCTCCTTGACGGAAGCCCCCCTGGCTTTTCAAGCACCGCAAAGGCCTCCCTGCCGGCTATCGCCGGCAGGCAGGCGCGAAAGTTTTGCCCCAAATTTGACACGGTTTTCATAAATTCAGACATATATTGGCGGGGAATGCCCGGGAAATGCCCCCAGCATGCACCTGCCGGCTGGAAGTGATTCCCATGACTGGTTTGGGGCCACAGCAGCTGAACTGGAGCCCCCCCCCCCTAAATCATTCTGCCCCAATATATGTCTGGATTTATGAAAACCGTGCTAATTTCAACACAACCACCCTGACACTTTTGCAAGAAAATACACAGGCTTTTTCACTCGATCAACCACAGGCACTCTGTCAACACACAGCCTACTCACCCACCTTGCTTGTGTCTGGCTTGCTGGCTGCCAGCCCCTAAGACTGCAGG
>NW_028301540.1:8117500-8130000 GCF_042242905.1 Orbicella faveolata | reverse complement strand
AAGCGTCTTCATTCACATTCCGCGAGAAAAGTAAGAGTCACTTCGCTTTGGTAAGTCGAAATTCCGAGAATTCCAGCGAAATTAGGCTCAGAAAATGTACAATTACAGGGAAACGAGAAGAAAATCGAAAATTCTGAATCGGACAAGTTGTTACCACTTGATGTATGGATCCGCAGTTTGGTTTCTTGCCTCTTCTTGTCTTGTCGTTCTAGAGTTTAAATCTTTCAAAGATCGCCTACAAAATACACTTTGCTTCTCAAGACAATGACATACATTGATTCTCGACTGACGGAAACACACAATATTATCTTCACAATGCAAAGTTTGGTACCAAAATGAAGCGCTTGAATGGCTCTATTTGCTTCGTCCAATTTCACCGCGCTGGCGATTAACCATAAGTCACAGGGGGCGTGCATACTTTGCTCCTTGCAGACTCTGTCTCAGACCCCCACTCGGCCAATATGGCGATCGAAAAAAATGCGGACAAATATTTGGCCGAAATATGACCTAGAAATTCCCGGCGTGAGTACTTGCAGAAATTCTGCATCCCAACCTGATGTGCAGAAATTCTGCTTTGTGTTAAAAACGCGATGAGAATATGATGTGAAATAGTTCACAGATTGAATTGAAATAGTACAGAAACTTTGCTCCTCAGTGACATGCAGTCAAAAAATGAAATAATCATTTACTGGAGGCAATATTTTCAGATATTCAGCGCCCTTGCTTTCCTAAATACAATAATTTTAAAATATTTTAAAGTAAAAATACTTGTGGGCAGCACGCAGCAACAACTAATGATCATGTACAACTGAGTTCATTAATCGACCTGTTTCGTCTGCTAGTGAGACTTCGTCAGGATTAAACTACGAGATACAAAGATGGAACTTATTTTATGCTAAAACTTTGTAGTACAAAGTACGCTCCTACTATAGGGTGTGAATATCCTAAAACAAGAAGATGTTACATCTTATAACCGCGCTTTTAAAATTTAACTGTTTGCTTAGCACTACCGTCGGAACGCAGTGCACATTCCAAAGCAGTCATTGATGATTCTTTTCTTACTGTAGACATCACATCACTTGATCAACACAAACTGTATTATTGCACCATCCGTGGTAGCCATTGACAAATCTCCGATGACGTAATGGTCTTAATCTTTGTAGAACTTTCTTCGGGATATGTGTGAGCATGAACGATATGAATGACACGATAATAACACTATTAACAACAGCTTTCTTTCTTAAAAGTCATGATTAAATTTAATTGGTGTTTTCCACGAGTAAAGGACTAGCAAAGAGTCACACAAGTCATATAATTTAATAATAAAACTCTATCCCGACCGATGTATCGATTTTGGTCACTCCAGTGACCACAGATTGAAAACGTGACAGAAAATTGGCGTTACTTTCGATTCTCACCAAATTTGGACAGTGGAATGATCTCATCATTAGCCAATTACAGGCCATTTTTCAGCTCTTTTCGTCATATCCCTTCCTCGGAGAATTTTGTCAAGTTAGCTAATTTAGTATGCAAGCCACCGTAAGGGCGGTCACCGTCGACGAAATGTTTTTTTGCTCAAAATTGGAGCAAAATCTTTCGAAGATGGAAGTCGGGACATTTGTAAGGATACAGAAAGTAATTTGGGACCGGTTGCTGGCTTCTAAGGCTGAATTTATCCAGAAGTAAGCTGTATTTTCGTTTTCGTGCCGAAAGCCATGCGATGAAATATTATCGGCTTGTTCTGCTGTATTGTTCTGTTTTTCTCTTGGTCTTTTTTGTAGCCCGCCGAGGCCAGTCTTTCGTCTAAATCAGTTGAAAAAAGTTCGAAAAAGATGTTCCCATTTAAGTTTAAGCTCTCTGGCGATATTTCTGGAGTTTTTTGGCCGAAACGTCGTCTTTGTTATCTTCGTGTTTTTCGGTTGCTATGGGTGACCGTTGCTTCCTTTGTTAGGTCAAGTCTGGGGAGTGAGGTCACAAAAAATTCTAATTAATAGATAAAGCTGGATTGTTAAGGAATAGATTTATCGTCTGCCGATGTGTGGTAGCTATTAACGCTGAAGTGTTATATCGCTTCGAAGTCAGGGTTTTGAAGAGATTTTTTTGCAACGTGTGGGTTCGGCGTGATTTTGTAATCGGAGGTTTTTGTTGACCCCGAAGGAAAAAATATCCGGAAAAGGTCATTTCATCGACGATTCAAACGAATATAAATATGTATATGTTCCGAGCTAAATTTCTGGTGAAAAAATATAATTTTTGACGAGCGCTGGGTTTTTAATTTTTTCCCGCGAAAGTCAGTATCAGAGATGAGATTTATTAATGTTGCAACAGCTTTTGGCGAGTAAACATTACAGGTTGCGTGACTCAAAATTTGGCCGAGTGGAAGCTTGGGTCTGGTCGCCGACAAATCTACGAAAAAAAAAGACCACGGGTAAACCACAGACGACGATCGAATAGTATCCTATGATACATCTGGTTTAGGCTTATATTATCACTGCGTACGTGACGTCATCATTCATTCCACGCTCTCTGGATGAAGCCATGGCGTGCTTTCACACTTGTCTGGATTCCGTGGCTTCTGCTTTTAAGAGTACCTAGTTAGTTTATATTCAATGCGTTTCAAAGGAGAATTTTGCCGTTACAGTGAAGGGTTTTACTTTTGTTTCGTTGGTCTGTCGAGAAATACATATAAGCTATGTGGAAAGCATCGACGAACGAACAAGAGCTCTCGTTTCTGTGGTTGTTGTGAATTCGCCTACGGACGAATTATATTCGCTGGGGTAAGAAGCCCTGTGCTGATAAGAATAAGTTACAGCAGGTACATTCTCCGAAGAGAAGTTCAGGGGGTTTCTGATTTTTCTTTTGACACTTCTTGTCCGCTTCTTGGCAGGCTTGTTCCGTGTTGTGCAGCTTGCTGCATGACATCTCTTGATTACGGCTCCATTGAACTATTGAAATTTACGAAGTTAAACACTCCGTTATGAAGGCTAGTTATCACTGCTGAGCATTTTGCAGTTTCGGAAAGAATAGTAACCAAAACACCTTCCAAAATAATCATTTTGACTCTAAAAGATGACCAAGCTCGGGAATAAAGCGCCAAACGAACTGAGACTTGAAGCAGACATTCACACACGCGACACTGGTAATTGCACTGGTATGTTACGAAATTTCAGTCCACTTCGATCGCTTGAAAGGTCATAAAAATGTGGGTACTTCTCGGTACTTCTTCGCCAAAAATCATTATTATGTCTATATTTTGTGGCGTGATGCCCAAAAATCGAAGACATCAACATACTGTGCAAAGAAAAGCGAATATTCACGACCTTGTTACGGGTCAACGAACACTTTGTGATGCGAATAGTCATAGAACACGATCAACGACAAGAATACTATAATAAGGCGGCGCTCTTAAACACCTACAAATCATTATAATCGCGTCAAAGATTTAAAGAATGCACTTTTCTAACCTTTTACTGCAATAAAAATAAGAAATAGACCGCGGAGAAAACCACGTTATTTCACGCTGAAATCCATGATAACTTCGATGTTGCGTCACGTACGTAGAAAATTGGATCATGGGATACTATTCGATCGTCGTCTGGGTAAACCATGAACCGCGCTCGGCCCATGGCCGCGCGGTTAAATAGGTAGTAAAAACGAAGCAAGATACCCTCTAAAGCGTAAACGTTTCCAGAACAGCAGGCGGGTCTCCGTAAATGAGTGAAGAGAGAGTTGTTTCTGGCATAACGCATGAGCTCGCCTTTGATAAAAGCTTTTCTGTTGCTACGGGGGTCAAATGACTAATACTGTATCTAAAAATACTTATTTAGCGGCTTCTGAAAGGTAGAACAATAAAGCGTAGAACAACCATCAACCCTGAAAAGAAGGTCTAAAAACGAAATCTTGGACTCGCTGATTTCGTAAGTTATCTTAATACACTCATCCTTAGTGTTAATAGCATGCAGAAATTCTAGAAGGATCTCACGAAAGCCATCCCAGATAACAAATGTGTCATCGATGAAACGCTGATAGAGAGGAAGATAGCGAGAAAACGTCTCAACAATGTCTCTCTCATGATAATACATGAAAGCGTTTGCCGCTGTAACGGCAAATGGTGTACCCATAGCTATACCAAAGTTTTGGTGGTATATATCAGCGCTAAATTCCGGATTTGACAAAATTATTCTCCAAGATAAGTCGGGTGAACTGAACCAAGAGTGGAGTCTGGGTCATCTTGGCTTCTCTGAGGAAGAGGTCGAGTGCTATAATTGCCTTGTGTCAATGTTCGGGTAAAGTGATGACACATTCGCCGTGACAAGATAGCAATTTAATTTAAAATAGCAGGTAGCTCAAACAGGATTAGGTAGTCTCCAAACATTGGATCAACTGAACAGAGTCACGCAATACCGTAGGCATAGCAATAGAAGGTTTAACTGTTAACTCATCTACAAATATGCTAATAGGACGCGTAATGTAGCTGTGTGAGGCGGGTGACTAATTAATCTTAGCAATAATGTGGAATTTAGCGGGATCTAAACTTCTAGGAATAGTGTAATCCTGACGAAGTCTCACCAACAGACAAAACCGGTCGATTAATACACTCAGTTGCACAAGATCATCAGTTGTTACTGCATGCTGCCCACAACTATTTTTATTTTAAAATTGGAAGCTAAGCTTCTCTATAATTTTTTTTAGCCGAGTTCTTCAAATTAAGTAATTTCAACACACACCTCATGCCTGTTAAACAACACGTACTCCTTGCATTCGGTGCATATTTACCGCAACATTGAACTGAGACTATTCCCAAAGTAATTTCTGCTAATAATTGTTTCTTTGAACCACGAAAGGGTAACAATTGCGTTTTTCTCCAGGAGATATCGTGTAAGCGGGGAAAAGGTTGAAAACATCGCCGCGACTTTGTCAACAGAACCTGTAGCCTGCAGAACAGGTGGATTAGCGGGGCAACGCGATACACGCGCGCGGAGCGCGACCTCGTGTATCACGTTTCGTTCTCTTCTCCGCTAATCCGCATGTTCTGCAGGCTACAGAATCTGCTTGACAGAATCGCGATCTCAACTGTCAAATGTGAAAAATTTATATTCAAAGGTCACTTCCGGAAAGACTACTTTTTAACGGTTCCCCTAAAAAAGTTATTTTGTTTTAAAAATCGTCGTTTTACAACATCGAAAGGCTTCAATTTAGATTTTCTTTTATCATAGATTTTTACTGATTGAAAAGCTGTCAATTTCAGGGCGCAACGGAAATACCAAGATCGCTGCGCCGTTCTGATTCAAAAGAGCGAACTAAAACAATATTCACGGAACGTGATGATTTCTCAAAAAGGTAAAAAACAATCGTACCAGACTAAGCCAAGGGAGCAAAGCAAGTAAATTGGAATGGATGCCGTAAGAATGCGTATAAGAAAATTGACCTAACAGCGAGTGTGCGTGGAAGGAAGAAAAATCCCTAAGTCTCACCTAGATTTAAAAATGCTTCTTGCTCTCTGCATGAAAATAGCACATCACGTTGGTCACAATACCATATCTCTGTCCGTCACTCTTCGCAAGAGGAGAATCTCCTTTGTATACCTTTGCCATGCCTTCCTTTAGTTTATTGTTCCAGAGACCCATATTAAAAAAAAATCACTCCGGGATAAAGCGACTTCAGTGATAACTTCGGAACCAGGTGTCGACAAACGGCTGCCCCGGAACTCTTGAAAAGGTGCGGTTCTTTTGAAATAAAAGAAACCAATCGTAGCAATAGAAAGAAACAAAGGATGTTGATCTTTCCCGGCTAGGGACCAATGACATCGCGATATATCGATCTCCCGTGACGACTCCGTGAGAAAACGACAGCTTTTGACTGGTTACGTTAATCATTGCAAACATTTTGTAACGGTAAGAGAAGTTTTCCGCCAGATCTATGTTCTAGCTATATACGGTTTTTCGGTTTCGTGAATTGAATAGGATATCCACAAGTTCTCAAAACAGAGGCCTTGTGTGAAGATATCTGAGGGATTAGACGCGCTTCAACCTCAAAGTATATAATAAAATTAGCGTGTGTAAGAATTCCTTTGTGCTTATTGTTGGAGAGCTTATTGAATATAACACAGTGCAACATAAAATTTGGTAAGCCTTGACGAATCGAAAAAAAAAAAAATTGCGAGTGAGTGAGAACTTTATTGTGAGTGAGAACTTTATTAAAGTGTCAAAAAATCCTTATAGCCTGGGAATAAAAACACCATACTAATTAGGGGACACTGCTAAAAAACTATACTAATATTAATATTAATACAATAAAAAAATAAATGACTTGAAGGGCATTATGTGCAGCATAGGATGCAGCCCTTACAGCCGGTGTCCATTAAGCGAGTTATATCCCTTTTGCGATTATAGTTTGTAAAAGCCTGCAGTGTCTTGGCTGATCTGCCAGCCATAGACAGTTTGCCCCATAATTTGGGTCCTACACATAACGCAAAGAGTGCTTCCCATAAGTAACAGTGTTGTATCTAGGAGTAGAAAAATCTGATTGTCTCAGGTTGTATGCAGAAATATGCTCGTTAAAAATGTTACATGTTTAACGAGCATACATTTAACTTTATACATGAGAATGCAGATGTCTTTTAAACGCCTGTTCGCTAGAGTTGGCAACTTGGCTCTCTCCAGTAGCTGACTATAGATAGCATGCTTGTCCTTGTAAACGGCCCTCAAGCCCCTTTCCTGTAGTCGTTCAAATTGTAAAACATCATTTGGGATGTGATATATCAAACACGAGAGACGGTAGTGTTTCATCGAGATATCCAAACACCGAGAGGAGAGTTCAAAATACGACGTGCAGCGGAATATTTTTGACAAAATTCAGGATGTTTGGATAGCCGATGAAACACTGTTTCGAGTGTTTGATATATCTTTTCAATCAAAACAATAAACTAAAGAGTAAATTAAACGGAGAAGTAAAATTGTCTATGTTAATTAGGACCGGATAGCCAAACCTCCTTCACGGTTGTGATTTTCTTTGTATTAACTTGATGAATTCTTAATGAGTTTGAGAAATTTTCGGCGAAATTTAATCCCAACAACCTGGATGACTTCAGGGGGAAAGGGATCTTACTAGCTGGATTTTGCGTTTGTGTACTAGTGCATTTTTGGTGCTATCGAAAAAACAAAAACAAAAACAAAAACAATCGCCTACAAATGGAGGAGTCAAGTCCTTGTAAGTACAAGCAAACTCATGTATATACGTACCCCCACCTTGGTTCAAAGGACGGGAGCGGATGGAAACCCTCCCCAAGGGTTTCCTTGCAATAAGACGTATAAGATTGTCTTGCCTTTAATAGATAATCCTCAGATTGCTCTCCAAGATGAGATACTGTTTGTTGCTCTTGACGTTATATACTGTATTACGTCTCTCAGGACGTCATTAAGTCGGCCATGAATTTATATTCTTGAATTTTATTATTTTTAGAAAGGGCAAAATTAGTATGCGTAATTAAAAGGCAAAAAGGTAAAAAAGGTAAAAAGGTTAAGTCTGCATACAAGCTAAGTGTCCCAAGAGGCCAAAGCTTATCCCAGTTTCTGCAGCATGAAGCGACTAGGAACATTTCTACTGCCCTCTGAATGGGCTGTTAGTCCATCACAGAGTTGCCCCCAGAGAGGTGCACTATGAGAGTAAAGTTCCGTGCCCAAGAAGACAACACAATGTCCCCGGTCAGGGCTTGAGCCAGGACTGCTCGATCCGGAGTCGAGCGCGCTAACCATCAGGTCACCGACCTGAAGTAACACCAGCGGGATGTGATTTCTGTTGCTGTTTTTTGCTTTATTACCTGTTAATTTACCTTATTTCCTCGAGTTATAGTTATTCCGTTGCAACCACTTCCAACGCCTTTCGCAATTTTAACAGAGCTGAGAGGTCCCTCAACGCTAAACCGGCTCATTGATTAATGTACCTCTTGAGATATGAAATATACATGTGCAAATGAATTTTGATTTTTTTCTTTAACAGTTAACTATATGTAATTTTGTTGTTGTTGTTGTTGTTGTTGTTGCCTAGTATCTTTCGTTTCTATTATTATTCTTTTTTATATAGAAAATTAACTGTTCTTTGCAGCGCTAGAACTGTAAAAAGTTTATACCTGCTTGGTTAAATAAAGTGTATATTGTTATGTTATGCATAGTTGGGGACACTATCTAGATATACTAAAGTATAATTAGTAGTCATAGTCGTAGTCATAGTAAATTTTCTTGCCGTGGTCAATTCTGTCCAAGAGAGAAAGGTGCAATGAGGTTTACCCTATGTAAAGCACCAACCCGTGAGACAAGGCCAGACCACAACACCGGGAATTACGTGCCCTACTCTTTTCGATGTGTGTGGGGTCTAGATCTTTTACGCCCATGTAACACTGAAGCTGCAGGAGACAGAGCTTACGGTCTGTAGCCCTTATCCGAGAGGACTTGAACGTCTAATCATTTGCAGTTATATAATAATCCAGGTTATTTTCGCGTTTTGATTGGTTTTCGCTTATGATCTATTAGAGGACAGACGCACGATTGACGTCATCATTACAACGCTTTTCCCTCTGTGTTTTAAAATGGAGGAAAGTTTTGAGAATTTGGATAATATTTTACGTGACTGGGCAAAAGATAAGGTACAAAAAAGTCTTGTCGAGGCATTGAACAGGTACGAGAAGCATAGTCTAGTAGAAAGAAGAAAGATAAAGCCGCTTCTTTTTTGGAAAATGCCTGAGAAAAATACTCGAGCAGTCTCAGTCGGCAGTCGAGCGAGACTAAACCAAACACAAAATTGGTCTTGGTAAGCGGAGAGCCATTGCTTTATCTCGAATTTAACAAACCCAATAAACAAAATGTTTATGAGATTAATTTATTTAAAAAATTCAACTTTTCTCAGTCTTAAAATAATTGTTGACGCACTGATTGATGGCAGGAATGAAACATCAAAACCGCTTCTTAAAATCAATTAAAATGAACACATAACCTTCCTTTCCGATGCGAATGTTCCAGTCCGTTTCAGGGCACAGAAGCGAGTAAAGTATAGCTCACTATAGCTCACGGCCAACTGTATCACAGCTAAAAGGTATTTCCAACACTATTTGAAACTGATTTAAGAATCATCAAACACAGAGGACATTTCCACCATCACTATAAACGCTCCTTTCATTCAAAACTCAAATCGAATGGCCTCCAGGTTGACCGCAACCGCAAGTTTTCCGAGCGTATTTTTTCAACTCCTGCAATATTCAAGGCAACGTCCAAGCTTTTCGGCTCACAGGGCTGCTCTGATGACTTATCCAGCATTTTCTTTAAGGTTTATAGATTTCACAATTCTGCCTTCACTGTAAGTTTTTATTCCACGAGAAGCGACGCTCGGGTCAAGTTTGACAGTGGCGTGATTTCCCTGGACCAATCACAATTCTCTGCTACGCATAGCAACCAATGAGATTGCTTCATTTTGTATAGACAATAGATTACGTCAAATGGCTTTTTTCGTGTTCGCCAAAGTGGGCAAAGGCTGGCTTTTGAGTTATGTTGAAAGATTTTGAAATAAAAAAAAAAAGCTTTATCTGTAGTAGTTTGTTTCGTTATTGTATGAATCAAACAGATTCCCTGTTGCCGTGTGTCTGTTCAGTAACAGATCCCAGAAGACGTCAAAATGTGGTAAGAACATCAGTGACACACTCGGCTGACATCATCTGTGATCTATTACTGAACAGACGCACGGCAACATGGAATCTATTTGTTAAATGTAATTACAAAAGGAACACATTGTCCTCAGTTAGACCCTGAGTGTTGGTTCAGTCTTGGGCTGGAACGCTCGACCTCCGGCACAGCAGACTGGCGCTCTACCAACTGAGCTAACCAGGCGGCGGTAACTTTTTGCATGTAAGCCAGGGTTTTCTTCCCTCCATATAAACAGCCCATGTGTCGTTAGTCTAGGTTTTTCAATTGTTCAATTTTGTTTTCATTTTAATACATGGACTTGTACCTCTTCGGTTCAGAATCGCTAAGTATACAGTAAAAACCCGCATAAAAGAACACGTGTTTTGGGGGTTTCAGGCTGATTTTGTTCTTATATATCAGGTGTTTTCTGCAAAATCAGCCTGAAAATGTTCTTAAGGTGTTCTTAAAATTGTTTCTAAAAATTAAATACTGCATAGACTATCAACAGATGAAATCAATGTGCAAGCACAACATTTCAATTAATTAATGGATAGCACATATATTGATCTACTTAGTACTGTACCCTAGTAGGTTAATCTAATCTAACTGGCAGGCAATTTTTTTTCATATAAGAACAATTTTCATCTTTCAGGCTGAATATGTTCTTATGTATATGGTACTTTTTTTGACCAAATTTCAGCCTGAATGTTCTTAATCCACTTGTTCTTTTATGCGGGCTTTTACTGTATAGCGTTACAGTAGCAAAGAAAATAAACATAGAAAAGAAAAGAGACCAGCTTATGTAGTTATATTTATTCTGTCACCTTTCAGGCATAGTCGTAATGCAGAGTGTTTGATAATTGGTATGCATTGTCCCGCAAGCCCAAATATATGCAGAGACGCTTCTGGAACCTTCTAAGATTTACATAAGTATAAAAACTTGTAAGTTTAGCTCGGCATTTTATTCATTATTAGTGTATGTGTTCAAGCAATAAAACGTTTGCCATCCGGAGTAGTTAACATGGTGTCAGGATTTTACAAACCCAGCCAAGACTAACGTCGACAGCGATCACCGCCAGCTTTTTCGGAAAGATAAATTCTCTAATCCACAATGGCTGAATTAGAGCATTTACCAGCGTCGAAAGGAAACTTCACGCCGGGCCCCGAATGTTACCAAAAGTGCTTAGATTGGGTTGAGGAATGTGAACTCCTTTTGAATGGTCCGTTAGCTTCGAAGAGCAAAGCCGTGAAAGCAAATTGTGTTCTCATTTGGGCAGGAAAAACTGGAAGAACGCACATAAAGTCACTGAATCTCACCACGGAACAGAAGGAAGATCCAAGCGTGTTGTTAAAAAAGTTCGTGGAGTGGACAAAGCCGAAATCCAACGCACTCGCAGCCGCATCAAACCTCCGCCGCCTGGAGCAAGGTGATCTTAACCTTGCAGAGTACATTGACAAAGCCACTATTCTGTGCGACTAGTGTGAATATCATACAGAAGCCCGCGATCCACTGCTTCGGGATGCAATAGTAATTGGGCTACGCTCCTAAGAGGCCTATTACAAGTGCATTGAAAAAGGCTCAGCATTGACGTTGGAAGAGGCAATAGAAATCGCTCAGAATCAGGATGCCACAGCACACCAGGTTGGTTATATGCGACCGGAATTCAAAGGCGATCCACTACAAATGGAAGTTCATAAACTCCAAGGAAACAGGCAGACAGGAGCCAAGTGGAACAGACAGCAGCCCCAAAGACCCGGTTCCAACGATCAGCCCCATAGGACAGGTTCCAAGGATCAGAAACAAGTAAAGACCAAAAGAGAAAGTTGTTTCAACTGTGGAGCGAAACCGTCACATCCCAAAGGTGAGTGTCCCGCAAAGAAGGCAAAGTGCTTCAAGTGTGGGAAGGAAGGGCATTACGGTTCCGTGTGCAGATCAAAGAGTAAAGACGCACGTTTCAATGAGTTACAAGTCCAGTCTGCAACAGCTCCCGAGTGCGTGGACTGCGTACTGCATTAAATACGAGCCAGTTTACTTCAACGCGCCTATTCATCACCTCAAGACAGTAACAGTGGAAAGTCTCAGTCATCCAAAATCGGAACCTCACATCCGCCCGTTATGGATCAGCCAGGAATCTTCATCACAAATCTTCCAGATTGATTGCGAGGTTGATACCGGAGCAAGTTGCAACATTCTGCCGTTGTACAAGGCTAAAGTACTCTTCGGAGACGACTTGAAGTTGGGCAAACCAACGGTGAATCTCAAAGGCTATAATGACAGTCCAGTGGAAAACCTTGGATCCTGCATTGTGTGCCTTTACCATGGTAACAAGATATTCAGAGTCTTGTGCGAAGTCGCAGACAGCAAAGGTCTTATGATCCTAGGCAGGAAGCAAGCGTAAGTCATGGAATACGTCAGTTTCCCTGAGATCCAGAAACCTGCTGTCCAGGCTAAGACAGATAGGTCTATCAAGACACTCGTAGAAGAGCCGGCGAAAACCACTAATGGTCCAGTAATTCCAAGAGTTCAGAAATGCACTGATCCAGTGGTACCAGTGATCCAAAAGCGTTCTCAAGAGAAGATCACTATTAATGGAAAGACACACTCGTTGCCTACAACTAAGGATTATTTACTGCAGGAATACGCTGATGTGTTTCAAGGCATAGGAACTTTGCCAGGTGGACCTTATCGTATCCAATTAAAAGAAGGCTACAAACCCGTTCAACACCCACCGCGCCAAGTTGCAGTTAGCCTGAAACCGCCCTAAAAAGCAGAATTGAAGAGATTAACACAGCTTGGAGTCATTAAAGAAGTAAAGGAGCACACTGAGT
>NW_028301540.1:7702500-7787500 GCF_042242905.1 Orbicella faveolata | reverse complement strand
GTTGAAAAAATTTCCTTTATTGTAACTGAGTTCGAGAATTTTGCTATAATTGAATTAGTTTGCATGTTTAATTTTTATCCCAGAAAAAGATGCGAGAGTTAGTGGAGATTGCTAAAAGTAAAGGCATTTCGACAATAGAGGTACGTGGAGCATGCTTATTAAATCATATGCATAAGACCAGATACAGATCTAATACAATAATTATACTAAACGAGCTGAAGAGAATGATATAAATAATAATAAATTGATTATACATACTAGTTATGTAACACTTTCGAGTGGTATATGGAATATACATATGTGACTTTAGGCGAGTGTGTATACCAAGAAAATACAAGTTACAAGTGGGATGCTCCACGGTATACCACGAAAAAGTGTTACATAACTATTTTATACCATGCCATAGAAAATACAGAGACATGCATTAAAAATGAACTTCCACGACTCCGGCCTGTTTGAGGCTTTTTTTTTCCATATGTCGATAACACCACCAAGTTACAGAATGTCCTTGAAAGTGTCTTTGAATGTGAGAAACACACAGAGTGGTGAAGATTTTCAGATGACTTATAATTAATGATAAGTTTGATTTTGCCTTAAGTGTACCTCCCGTTTGCTTGATAGTACGTCATCTTTGTTTAAACAGGTCGCTGCAGTTGAAGATATCTTAAATGGTGGTGAAGGCGACAAGTTCAAAGCAACCGCGGACATCATTCTTCACGCACAGAAATCAACCGACAATGACGGCAAAATCAACAGTACAGCCTGCTCAATCCAGTGAATAATTATTAGATTAATATTTATTAGTTGCACATTTTATGTGGACTTCTTGGCACACATCTGTCGTTCATTTCAATTTGTTAGCAGAGAGCTAAATCAATTCCGTCGGGAACTTCAGTAACTTTAGCATAAAATTGATCGTATTGTTGTCTTGAACACTCTTTTTGTAGTGATATTTCCGCGTTTTTGTTTCTAAAAGACTGAGATCGGAACGTGGAACGTGCAAAAATTCAAGAAAGTTGAAAGTTAACGAAGTTAAATATTTCAAATCGCAGATTTAGCCACGAGAGCTGGTATTTTCAATTAATATACCAGGACTGAATCTTTCAACTGATCACGTGATGTTATTTACAATTCCTCCCTCTTTTGATGCGGAAATTCGACTTGTCTTGCAGTGATCAAGATTACAGAAACGTTCCTTGGCTTACTTAGTTCCAATGAACACTTCATAAAAAGCGTCTTTTCAATTCATTCCCACGATATCTCCCCTATCCATACTGAAGTAAAACAATCTGCTATACATTTTGTGATTCATTTCCCTTATTTTCTCCAAACGATACAGGAATAGTGCATTTGTAAATTGACGAAGCTCTCTTGCAACATGCACATGCAATTCAACTTAGTCAATTTCATGGTCTTATTTTTTTATGCTTGTACAAAGGATTATCGCACCTATGGTCGCCCGACACTTATTCGTATGGCCATTATCATTACTATAACACTCGTCTACGGTTACTCGTTTTATATTTAAAGTTGCATCGTTATTTATTTATTTTTCTCAGGTAGTGTTTTCACTATATTTAACCAAGGGCATGTAAAGTATTATTTATAGAAGTCGGGGGAAAATTCAGTGCAAGTTTTAATCAGCAATGTTTATTTAGCAATGTTCACTACGTGCAGGTTCGTGTAGTGTGAAATGTACCCTAATAGATGTAAATATAGTCACTTGAATTGTCGTTTTAACGTAACGAGCACCACGGGTGGAAATGTTGTTTCCTTGCTTTTATGGCTGGACGTAACCACTGAGCGGAGCTAGTGACGTTTGATCTCCTCAACACGCAATAGCACACTGTATGACAACATGCACGAAGCACTGACTTTGGTAAAGCCGTATGAAACGTTTGTTTCTGTTTTGTGGAAAATAAATGACATGTATTGTCTACTCAGTCTCTTTATACTTTAAACGGGTTCTTAGGTCAGTTCTCTTTACATTGAGCGTTCTTCTCTTTCTCGTAGTGTCATATCTAGGTTTGCATGCATTAGCGAGTTCGACCAGCTCTTGTTTCTAACAAGAAAGCACTTGAGGTTTTGAAGATCTTCCAAAGATGTGTTATTAGTTTACACAAAGTGCATTTTATGGAGATTATCGGATCTTGACCGTGAAACCGACCTTTAGATCAAAAAGTGTTCTGTAAAGAGATATCGACGAATCGACAACGACGAAGATTCATTTATTATCATTTCACGGGTCTTGACTTCCGGTGGTACGGGTCGACTCCGTGTGAATTTAGTCGAATCATCAAGTACCTCAGACGAATAGACTTAGTTTGGGTGTATTGGGCATGGATGGCCAAGTACGTTAAGAGACGCGCCCGTTGGCTTTTAAAGGGCGCCAGATAGATTTGCTCTGATTTGTTAGAGCATATTGTGCAATGGTAATGGTAAAGGTTTTGAACTTCTTTTTCTACGTCCAAGGGTTGTACATACTTTATGGATGCATAATACACTATCTGTATAAAAATACTGTAGTTGTAGTCAGGCATAGTAATAAAATCTTAAAAGTTGTTGTCACTGACTTAAAAATCTTAAAAATAGACGTTTCAGCTAAAATACTATTACCTCCTTCAGTGATGAAATGAATGTTAACGGCGTCTAAATGTAAATGAGATGTTTTATAAGAATGTGAGGAACTCGCTAGAGATTAATTTAGCATTTTGTAAATGTCTGGAATATGCGCGTGGTCATTAATTGAGTTCGGTTCGCGAATGGAATGCCACGCTTCCAAGAACAACCTACGCGACCACAAGGGGCAGCGGTCTAGGACCTTGGCATTATTAAAATCAAATTCGTGGTTGTTTTTCATACAGTGTTGCGCCAAAAGAGAGTTCTTGTCACATGTGAGGACGGCTCTTTTATGTTCTTTTGTTCTGGATCTCAGTGCTCTAGATGTTTGACCGATGTAAAGTTTTTCACAGTTTTTACAATTGATTTTATACACGACACCAGTTGACAGGTCTTGATCGAATTTGTCCTTCGGTTTCTTCAGGATCGAACCAACCGTCTTGACGGGTTTATGAGCAACATTTACGTCGAATTGTCCCAAAGTTCTTGCAATTTTTTCAGAAATTCCTTGAAAATATGGTAAAGTAACAGAGCCTCTGTGGCTTTGTGGCTGATTTAATGCTTTAGGTGGTTTGGTTCTTTGGCAGCCTTTTAAGAATTGGTCCGTGTTCACCATTGGTTTTGAGTGCGTCCACCACGTGTTGTACTTCGGACTTTTTGTCTTCGTCAGTCGACGGAATATTCTTTGCTCTGTCAAGAAGGGTTCTTGCCACTGAGTTTTTGTGTGGCCAGAAACGCTCAGTCCGAAGTACAACACAACACGAAGTACAGTTGCTCCAGCGGCTGCAATGAGTTTGCTAATAAAATCTATCTATCTATCTATCGCATGCATATTCCAGACATCTACAAAATGCTAAATTAATCCCTAGCGAGCCGAGTTCCTCACATTCCTATAAACATCTCATTTACATTTAGACGCCGTTAACATGTATTTCATCACTGAAGAAGGTTAAAGTATTTTAGCCGAAACGTCTATTTTAAGATTTTTAAGTCAGTGACAACAACTTTTAAGATTTTACACTATCTGTACTTTACCAGAACCTTCTGTCGACCCTCTCTATCCCAGTAAGGTTAAAAGCTTATTTAGGTTCTGTCCACACTACGGGGGGAGAAATTTGAAAACGCAGCTTTATTACTTCTACGGTTTAGCCTGCCGGCCACACTAGTCCGTCACGAAAACGGAACTTTTCGAAAACGCTCTTCAAACCGGAGGAATTTGAAAACGCCGGCTTTGCGTTTTAGACTGGACGGAAAACATTTTGAAAACGAAGCTTTATGAAAACGATGACATTGCGATAATCATGATTTACCTGCCCTTTTCCTCCAACACAAATCCAAAATGACCGTTGATTATTGCGTTTTCGAATTTTCTCCGGCGTATTTTAGACGGGACGTTATTTAAGTATCTCGCCTTAAATTGCAACGAGCAAGCCCTCCAATCAAATGGCCTCCAATCAAACAACCGTTTGGTGCGTGCGAATGTTTGAATTGCAAATCACACGTGTTAAGATAAGATAATGTATGCGGTACAGTGAACAGTTATCAATGGTTGAATTTGTATGACTTAATAAGCTTTGGTTATTTTCGCATCGCCACATGTGCTAAGCTGTCCTGGCAGTTGTTTATTTAAATGTTCCTGAAATCGATGGCCTTTGTGGTGATATAGACAGAAGGGGAGCGTAGGGGCCTATTAGAAACCGAAAAACCGCGGAAAAAATCGCCGAAAACCGCAATAAATTTCGCCCAAAACCGAAATGAAAGCCGCCACTGACAAAGCTTTGGTAGGCGTCACAATCTCTCTTTCCGTTATTTAATTTTTATACGTCTAAACTTGTTTTACTTTCCGAAGTTCTTTCAGCTTTTTCCCCCGTTAGTGCAGAACTCATTTGATTATTTTTTTGGTAAATCAGCTCTACAGAGCTATAGCAATGTGAAACTAGAAAAATTGCAAAGTAAAATAATTTTAGGTGCTTTTTGTTTGAAAGAAACACATTTTGAAGTTGCCTTTCGATTGCCATTGTCAGAATTTTCATTTGTGTAGGCACAATGGCAGCCGTATTTTACAACCAAACTACTTTATTTTACAAGCAAACAAACACTCTCTCCTTTGCTTTTATTCCACGTGAACGGAGCGAGTGAGCGCAATGTTATTCCCGCGACAAAAAGGGGGGACAACTCGCAATCGAGCTGTAGAAACTCGATGGTCCTCAGTCTAAGGCCAAAGTCCACAAGATGTTGTCCCAGCCGCGTGATACTTGAGAAATAGTCTTTTGCTTTGATGTTATCTTCAGCTATTCATAGTCTGCTTGGCAGCTTTTTACGACCCAAATAACGACTGCTAAACAGACTGGGCTTGTCATGCATTCCTCTAAGAGAAAGTCTGGGTAGAAGGCTATATAAGTGGTCCCTTAGAATTAGAGTTTTAGCGCGACTGCAGGGTGCAACTTGGCAAAACCAGAAAAACAGTAACATGCATTGGACATGAAAAAAATCCGAAAAATTGCCATCATTGCTGACAAAAACCGAAAACCAAAGACTGGATTGGAGAGCTTTTTTGGGCAAACGGTTTCAAAAAGCCGCACTTTTGAAACCGTTTTTGAGAACCTCCGTTTTCATCAGCGTTTTTCCGGGTCGTTTAAGTGTGGACGATAGACGAAAAGACATGAAAAAGTGTGATCGTAGCCTTAAATCAGATGAGATGCCGGATTAAATTAAGCTCAGCCCAATAACCGTGCGTCGTTTCAATTGATCTAATACGCAGCTCTTTGGAAACGAGAGTAATCAACAATAATAACGAGTAGCGTCAAAAATATTGAACGAAAACCCGTTGTTAAACTGGGAGAAACATTTTTTTTTAAGGATGCCTCCATTGAAACGACCGCCCGGTCACCGACATCGTTTTGGAGAGACCATGCCCCGAAGAACACCCTAAAGCTGAAAAACTCGGGCTTCGTTAGCGAATAAGGCCACAGTGTCTGTAAGCCCAAACATATTGCAATTAGATCTTTGAAGTGAAATGTTCTCTGCCAAATATTGTTTAAGTAGACCTATTAAGTGAATTTAGTCAACTGGAGAGGTTCCTTAAAGTCAGAACAAGTTTGCATTTAGCGACCAAAGTTTCACGCGCCTTGCAGCCGCAAGATGGCAGGATTCGATGTCCCGTGGACAGAAATCTTGAAATTTTTTTAACTTCCCATATTAATTTTTTTGTTCATTTTTGGACAATGTGTTGATAATTGTAAATAAAATCTGTCTCTGGAAAGAAAAGTAGGGGTCACCGAAGGTCCAAGATCGTTAAATCCAAGCATTATCTCGATTGATTAAATGGAATCCAATGTTTATAAAATTGCAATTGCAGTGAAAGTGAACTTTAAAAAAAGCTTCGATTTCTTGGGAAATGAACCATATTGTTCTTTTACTTCCCCGTGAGTCTCATTACAGTAAATTGTTAGTATACGCTGAACTGAATCTGAGTTCGTCATCTTGGAGAATGACATATCACATGTACTTCTGGTGAAAAGCTATGAACATGCGATGAATAAAGTAAAGCCTGCGAATAGAACTTACGAATAGAGCCTTAGAGCCTGTGAATAGACCCACTTCTAACACCAAAACGGCTGGAGCGATGACAGCCTGCTGCATCGACAGGCTAGGAAAATGTTTACTTGTGAGATAACATTTTGTCATTTATGTATCGATATGTATCATTCACGTATGCCCGTTGTCACAAGTGCCTTCAGAAACTTTAAAAAATGTGCACAGTTTTCATTTTGAACCGAATTTGAACTGAATTCCTGTTTCTATGCTAGCCTCACGCGGATTCTTCACATTTCTCCTTCGATGGTTCGATGACCACGAGATAGGCCGGCGTATGAAAGGGCAGACAGTTCTGTTTGCGCCCCTTGATGACATTTTGAGTTGTAATACTCCACGTGGAGACTGTGGATATCTTGTACATTCTTTGTGTCAACAGCATCATACTCATCGTCATCATCATCATCATCGTCATCTTGTTCACCTTCTTCATAAGTCAAAGTGATAACTCCACTCTCGTTTACGGCGCTGAGGACAGTCGGCATATCAATCTGTCCTGTTTGAAGCTGATTTGTAAGGACATTCGATTCAATCAAGTCAGGAATTTCACCATGGAAATCACTTAGAGGTAGAAGCAAAGCCAGACAGCAAGAAAAGGACCACTGCGGATTTTTACGCCATTCCTTGAGGTGACGATACAAAAACGCCACGTACTGAGCTGAAAGCAAACGAGAAATCGAAATTTATTTATACCCAGAAAGAAAAGGAAGAAAGAAGAAATAATCAAATCATTCCTCCCCTGCCAGAAGGCTTCAACCTGATAAGGCGTCGGTTCCAGGTTTCTTTAGGAAATAAACTCATCCCCGTTTTGCTAGTGGGTAAAAGTCATGCACTTAAAAAAATGACCGGCCTACCAGTCAAGTGACTGAATAACAGACTGACTGAGTAAATAACACATGCTCGCTTAGTAATTCTAGTACCATCTTACCAACAAGTAAGCCAATCACTAAACTGTTCGCTCCAAGTATTAATATCCTGAATAAGATCGCGTCCGTGTATGGGTCAATCGAACTAGGTTTTATCTGCTCTGCGGGAATTCTGCTCACAGCTCCAACACCCAGGTTGACAACAGTAACGGCCAGAGATATCGTCATTAATCTGTTGTCGGTCGAATCTTGTATAGGCTTGATCCAAGCAAAAAGCATTCCGTACATTCCAGCGATGACCCATGCCAAGCCAATGTATGACCTGCTCTCTTGTCCCACAAGAATCAAACCAGATGTTAGGATAACTTTGCGAGACATTTCAACAAATTCCCAATACCAGGAACGAGGATTGTAGTTTTCAAAGAGGAAACGCAATCCTGTGATCATTTCCTTGCCACAACCTGAATCCCGAAGTGTCTCCGCATCCGCCGTTGCTAGTCTTTGCTGTTTCCAAATAGCGACAAATGAGATGACAGGGAGCGCGACGACATAGGTAGCTGAAAAGTACGTTCCAATGAGTAAATGGTTGTATTGTGTACCTTGGCATTGTATGCTGTAATCTGCTCTCATGAAATTGTTACAGAACTCTTCTTTCTCGTCTCTGCAAAGTGTCCGGCAATTAAGTGGAAGGACATTGACGGTTTTAGAAGATGTACTCAGGTAAGTCACATACAAGAAGAAAAACACATTTCTGTACAGGAATTCTTTGGTCTCTGAGATGTTTCTTAACTTTTCGGTGTCGTCCGTGTTTTGATCTCTTAATATGATCACTTTACGTATTCCGTAAGCGACAAAAGAAAAACCAATGACGAAAGAATTCAGGGACATCAGTGCAAACAAGCTTCCAAAAGCATCAACTTTTAATCCCGGGAAAAGGCAGTGAATGGGTGCCACCTGAAGGACATCCATCTGGAGTATTCCTGAATATTTGGCGATTGCTTGCAAGGATCCCGGCCAATTTATGTATGAGAATGTTTGCAGTAAACCATACGTAACCTGATAAAAGCCAATCACGATCTTAAGTTTAATCAAAAGCACATCTATCAAGGGCTGCCTTCCATCCTCCTCAGTTTTTCTTTTCCTTGCTCTAACCAAAACAACAGTGATTATCAAGACAATGACTACAACTGACAACTGCGCCAGCATCCACGTCTTTGTTGAACATTTTTTGCACGCCTGCAATTGCTTATAGTATCCTGAACTGCAAACTGCACAGAGTGGACCTTCATAACCGTCCGCACACGGAGAATCTAAATCACCTTTGCAAGACTCTTCAGTAGGACACTTGTAAGGGATTGGTATCGGATAAGGGAATTTTACACTGGAAGCATCTAATTTTGGTGACGATTTTAAGAGATTTGAAATAAATTTTCTATAGAGGTCCTTGTGTGTCACGTTTCGCCATTTCCACCAATGACCAGATTTCAAAGAAGCATAATCATCTTGGCATTTCAGTCCAGTTTGTCCACATTTGTAACATTGTTCGAACATATGGGTTCGGTAAAATCCCTCCAAACATTTACAAGCTCGATATCCAGCGAAGAAATCAGTTTCTGTTCCTGTTGACGACGAAGAATTAAAGAATCATTACTACTTCAAACTATCTGCAGATCTAATCAAGTCTATCGAAGTTTGAGCCCCCACTTTTATGCAGAAGGAACACCCCAAGTCACTTGATTTTGTCAAGCCCTTGACCAGAATTCCCTGTGCCTGGTGTCCTGACATTTCGTCTGTGCAGGTTGCTAGTTTTAACCGAAGAAACCTCACTTCTATTCGCCAGAATAACCAAGGCAAAGCAAAGTTTGTCAGGAAGTTTTCCGAAGTTATTATTAGTATTATTATTAAAATACCATGGTAATTTTTGGATCTTTGTCAGGTTCACTTAAACGTATTATTAATTTTAATTCAAAGATTGATTCAGCTGTTGCTACAATGCAGTGTCACTTCACCTGGTCCCCAAACAACTTCTCGCAAAGTTTGGAAGGAAATAGTGCTATATCTTGTTGTGATAATTATATGGTTTGTAGTTTTTATGACATTTCAAAATAATTTAGAGAAAAATCGAATTAAATGAAGAAAGGCGTACTGCTGTAGAAAAGGCTGATTTTCAAAACATGGGCACCAGAATGGAGTTACTCACCCTCTGGACAAGATTTGCAATCTTGAACTTGTGTCCCTGGTGTTTTGTCAAAGTGAACAAAAGAACCATTTGGACATTTCTTGCAGCTTGTTTCCACGTAGCCGACATCGTCGGAATAAAATCCTCCTGAAACCGAACAATATCGTTTTTATTTTGATTTCATTAAAACATTTTAACAGATGGACAGTGACTGCAGAGAGTCTTCACTCTGACTTTGAGCACTACTGCACTATACAAGAACGACCAATTCACCATGCGTAGTGCGATGGCCAGCTGTGATTGGAGGAATTCCATTCACTAGTTTCCGCAAGGGAAAAGCATAGTTAACAAGGTTGGTGTTGCTGTTCTTTCGTAGCCCAACAGCCACATAGGTCTCCTGTTACCGTGTTTCTTGAAGGTGGGTATGTACGCCTCAAGAATTTTCCTCTCAATTCATTTTACGTGCAGATAATCTAAAAACTGGCTCAATACCTGCTGAGCATTTTATACATCCATCCTTCCCTCTTGAGGAAAAGTTGGAGAAAGTTCCAAGCGGGCATGGCCGAAATGACCTCTCCTTAGAATTGGCATTGTATGGAAGTTCTCCAAATCCAGAGGCAAGGAGAGCAGCTCTTAAGTATGCACCGTCATACAAATAGATGTTGGGAACTCTGATAGCTTCTGCTTCAGAATCAGGATTCCTATGAAAGAGCAGTTTGCTTTTGTTGTCAGCGCTTTGTAGTTACACAAAAGATGAAATCGCACTTTCGTTCCCAGTCTTCCCTTATGAAAAAAATGTAAGACCCTGCCTCTTAATAATATTTTCCCATAAGAGAGACTAGGGACGAGTCGAAGACCTTTATCCCAGCAGCAAAGAGTACAGTATTGCCTTTACACCTGGACAGGATGCTAGTCCGTCGCAGTCTATTGATGTACTTTAGCATTTTATCTTGTATTCCTGAGAGATCAGTGCCCATCTACGCTCATGCATGGATTATAACATAACTCATCGTTAATCTCTTTACAAGGCATCCCTCTAACATATCACTGTCTCAACACGCCAGTAGCATAATGTCCAATACAATTATGCCTATAACTGATTTCTGTTCTGCATTTAACGTGTGGTGGACAACAATTTCTTGAGGTTGAGTTTGCCTGTTAACAACTGGGCTTAATCAAAAACAACAATATAAGCCTACGTGGTTCCTCTAGAAAGCTGCGCTAGCTCAAGTAAACATGGGGTATGATCAAATAAACGAGAACCATGTGAGAGCCAGTCTGAGATTGAGATGGATTTATCTGAGGATTAATTAACTTTGGAAAAGGGCTCTCCCACAAAGGTCTCTCTGCATGCTATCATTATTAAATACCACTGCTGTACATGTACTTCGCCATCACGGGTCAGGACATAAAAATCGTTACGAATATCAATAGCCACAAATATTTTGAGCTGGGAATCTAGAAAATATCCGAGATAATAAGCTGATTTCTCCATTTGCGAAGTTTTCTTCGTATATAGCCGAAGGAACATCCGAAACTATAAGGATCGCATATTTACTGCAAGCTATTACATGTAGCCACTAATGGAACCTCTTCCATTGGTAATTCTTGGCGCACCTGTTAACTGACTGGTACGTTCTGGAGACTCTGCTTATCAAGTCTACGGGGCGCACCGTTACCATAGCTAAGTGTACAACCAAGTAACATAATTTATGTCTATGTCTACGGCTACGTCTACGTCTACGTCTCGGTCTGGGTCTGGGTCTGGGTCTAAGTCTAGGTCGAGGTCTAGGTCTAGGTCTACGTCTGGGTCTAGGTCTAGGTCTACGAATGGGTCTGGGTTTGAGTCAAGGTCTAGGTCTAGGTCTGAGTCTGGGTCTAGGTCTAGGTCTAGGTCTACGTCTGTGTCTAGGTCTGGGTCTGGGTCTGGGTCTGGGTCTTGGTCTTGGTCTAGGTCTGCATCTACGTCTACGTCTGGGTCTAGGTCTAGGTCTACGTCTGGGTTTGGGTATAGGTCTACGTCTGCGTATACGTCTACGTCTGGGTCTAGGTCTAGGTCTACGTCTATGTCTACGTCTATGTTTATGTCTATGCACGTCATACATACAACTCAAAGACCTCAAACGGGCTGGGGCCAAGTAAGTTATAAAAATAAAATTGTTCACGAAATATTCGTGTCCTTTACTGACAAATATATTGTACAGCGACTCTGGCCTTGAGAGGTGAATTTGATTGTTCTGATCGTCCTATTCTTTATAACCCTTTAAAAAAACAACAGCAAAAACAAGAAGAAAAATAGATTCTCAGCAACAAAATAAGAAACAAGATTAAATAAAAACAGAATAAGTATGTGTATATGTGAAATATCATGTATTTAACCGGGAGAGAGAGAACTCCACCAGATGAACTTCGCCCCATAATATGCCATCCATCCTTTCCTTGTTTATGTTTGTCCATCAACTTTTTTTCAGTTTTGTCTGATAAGGTCTTGTTAACGTTTTTTTGTATCAAAAAGGGTTCACTGTGCAAACACCTTTGCTGCCTAATTGGTGTGCATTTATGCAAATATCAGGACTTCCCGACGATTTCATAATTAAAGTTTGGTGGTTAATTATTTAAGCTAATTTATCATTTAAAGTTTATTATTAATCAGTGTAAAAGCAGTGAAATGTGCTCTGTGCTTGGTAAATGGAATACGTCACAGTTGAGATTCTAGACCACCAAGACCGCTAAAGGACTTCAGGCTTAATGTCTTCAGCTTTGTCCGGAGTAAAAATCTGTCACAAAGAGACCATACGTCACTAAGGAAATTGTATGCATGGTTTGTTTTCAACAAATATCCCTTTACTTTGCATGAAACATATCAACATTCAGACTAGGGCAATGAGGGTACTAGTATGAGCAAAAGGCTATGTCGTGTGATGGTCTGCAACAGGTCGCAGCGATTTGCAGAAAGTTGTAATCAAAGAAAAGTTTTAAACGCCTTATCATTCGAAAAATGAGGAAGTGACACAAATGGAACATCGTATAAAGCATTAAAATAATGTAATTAATGACCATAAATTTATACTGTCATTACAATCTGCTGTTACACAGATGGAACTACAGATAGTAATCAACTTCATTGTAAAAGGGGTCAGTTATTTAGTAAGGCAGTGAAATTATGTAATTTAGTGACAGGTTCTTCTCTTAAAGTACGAAAGTCATTGCTAATGCTCCGAGTTTTCAACTTATTTTTTTATTATTATTTATCACACTCGAAGGACTGACGCTTGCAATACATTATTACAAACTTCTAGAGGAGAGAACTTACACTGTTAAAGTATTGGTACGTCCAAACGCCTCAGGCTCGATTATCTTGATAGGGTTATCCGAAAGCATTCTTCAAAAATAAAAAAAACCACAGCAATCAGATAACTACAGAGCTTTAGCATTGTTCAAACTCGGTTGTTAACAGTTTTATTGTCTCGTCTTAGGCGGCAGCAACGTAGCTGATCGTAAACAACGTTACGTAATGATTTGCGTCATAACTTCATTGTTGCAATATATAGTACAGACATTATGTAACCACCTTCCACGTCGTAGGGTTATTTTGTGATAGATGCCAAAGACACCTTAAAGTTATAATTTTAAGAAGTAAAGAATCAACAGGTCGCCTCCACTACACTGGGTCCATATTAATACTTACATCGTCAACTGCTGCGAATGACTATGTAAAAAAGCTCGATGAGGAATTTTCTCTAATCCATTGGCACTCATAAATCTGAAATTTATCATCAAAAGAGGGAGATTGTTAAGGAAGAAGATCATTTTTATTGCGTTTTTCTATCGGTATTTTGTTAAATTTTTAGATGTGAATTTCACGCGATCTAACTCAATCAATTACAGAACTCCAAATGTTTGTATACAAACTAAGCCACGTTTGCTAATGCGAGCTATAAACCGGAATGCGGCTGGTTTTTCAGTGGAGTTTTGGAGTAGTTTTCCTACAGCGTCGCTCCGGGTATAGGATATTCAAAGCATTTTGGAGCTTGAAAAAAAAAGTCAAAACCTCTAGACCAAAAAGGTTTTGCCTGCAAGAAAAACGCTTCATAAAACCTGGCAGCTGTTTCGAGAATCACTGGTCAGGACTTTGTCAGAGCGAAGTACCCCAAACTCATTCCTCTGATTATCGGTTGGAGATACTTATTCTCAGATGTGTAATTGCTCGTGGGGTTGCTACTCATCAAACGAAAACTCCAGCAGGTTAAGGTATGGCTCCTCCACTGGCAAGGGGCTCTTAATACCCACCGTAGTCAGCCTTTGGATAAATTCATAAAGCGTCTGTGTATAAACACATGTACTAATCACATTATATACGTACAGGTATTCCACTTTCGTTAAGATGGCAAAAGTGCCATTTGATATATATGATATCATGTTATTTTCCAAATACCTATCAATTGTTCAGACCATTAGTTAAATAGAATACTTTAAAATCCCACCTTAAAGCCCAGGCCCTGGTTGTTCGAAAGCCGATTAGCGCTAACCCACGATTAAATCGTCTTAATCCACGTAATAAATTTATCTTCGATTAAATTCTGTTCCTCGAAGCTCGATTAGCACCATCCAAGGATTAAACTAAGGGTTAAATTTAACACACCTAGGGAGGTGGATTAACTCGCTAATCGGATGAAAAAGTGGACAAACAAATAAAAATGGCGGGCTTACAGTTTGTCGATTTTTCTTTAATGCCGAGACCGGTAAGAAAAGAAAAGCAATGTTACTATTCTCTCACGGACCAGCCATCCCGCGTCCGGTTTTCCCGCGGTTTTCCGAGTTTTCACAACAAGGACGGACCGCTGTTCCCGGGCAGTCCGCAAAATTTTTTACATGTTGAGCGCGAAGCAAGAAATTTCAACATTTCCGCTCTCAGAGGCATCTCAGAGGTAGAAATCGTCGTTCACTAGAAGCTCTAATGTGAATTGAAAGATCAGTGGTGGAATTAAAGGCTTTTTTGGCTTGATGAAGGCGAGTATTTTATGGACAAGTATTGATGAAGGCGAGTATTTTAGTGGACATTGACACTTGTCAATGTTATGTGTAAACCAAAACAATTTTTGCAGAGTGCATGCGAAATGGCCTAAGCACGAGTTTAGCACTACAGTGCTACGTAGGACTTGTAGGTAGCGGTTTTCCCTGTAAGGTTGCGTAAGAAATAACAACAGGCAAAACGGGAGGCAAAGGTAAACTGTTCGTTCTTTTAATTCCTTTATTTACTCTCTTCCTATTCAACAAGATTGTGTGCTCCCTGTGGACAAAATATTGTTAAAATTTACTTCACTGTCGAACTTGGTTGTTCTTCAAAAAGTTGTTTATCTCATTCGGCAACTTACTGAAGAAAATGATTCTCCGCTTTTTCTTCTTTGCTTAGCTTATGGTTTTCCCCTAGCCAAACTTATAATTAATTTATTAGCCCATCCGAATTGGGGCTATTCTGAATTTATAAAGTATAAACAATCAAGGCTAAAAATTAGACTGGTAAGCGTTTTCAAGAGCCCACTGATTTTCTAGCTGATACATATTCAGTGAGCTTCGTCCGGCGTTTATCTTGCACAGATTTTTTATCACAACTCCAATTTTAATTAAAGCAATTTTATTGGTTCTTGTAGAAAGCAAATATAGTTGAGATATAAAATTTTGGATTTCTTTTTCTTCTTTTTATTCAACGACAAGTTAAAGTTCGTATAAATTTTGTAGGAGCCGTCATAATTATCCCTGCCCTCCTCTAGTACTACACCATTTTCTCCCACCAGAGACTTGTTTTACCGGTTTAATCTGAGCTTAATCGATGGATAGTTAATCGAAGATTAAATCTGTTTTCAGGAACACCATTTTATCACTCGATTAGTTTTTCCGGGAATAAAAAGTATAATTACGAAATAACCGCTAACCAAGGGTTATTTTAATCGGCTTTCGAACAACCGGGGCCTGGGCTTATCAGTACAACTTCATAAGGGGTTTTGGGTGGGCTTATAAACGGAGGTCTTATATCTGGGCAGGGGGCATATAAGCGGAATTAAAAAATTGTTTCGGAACGACACGATAAAACGTATCTGAGAAACGAATTAAAGGTAACATACCATTACATTTAGAGCTGTAACACTATTATTACCCTACTGCCCAATTACCCCATGACTTTCATGACTTTCGATTAAAAAAATTGATATTCGTAAAGAAACGCAAAAGGAACTCACTTATACATTAGACGGACTTATATCCGGGGGGGGGGGTTTATATCCGGTGGGCTTATATCCCGAGTAGTATCTTTGTTAGCAAATAGAAGGGCTTATATCCTGGGGGGCTTATAACCGGGAGAGTCTTTACCGTGGGATTTTACGTTGCTCGGACAAAGGATAGCAGTGCTATACGAGAACATAGCTTCGGGACGCACGAAAGGCCTGCTCGACAGGAGCGTCCAAACGCACACTTGCACAGGGCGCGCTGTATGAATACAGGTTAAAATGAGCTTCGATCTCATGCAAGACGCCACGCATGCGACAAAAGGGTACTCGGTAGCATTCCTTCGAGTCTCTGGTTCCTTTGCGTCATTAACACCACATAGCCTTGGACTTAGCACGCAAACATTTTCAAAAATTGTATTTTCTTAGTAAACTAGTATAATTCTTAATAAAGAAAACTAAATGGCTGCCAATTTTTCACAATGCACTAATTCATTTAATAAATTAATTTGCTTTTTAAGCTGTCTTATTTACAAATTTCGCTTTTCCTTTGTTGTTCACATTCAAACCTCTTTAACACTGATACCATGGGGCAGAACAAGGTGTCCGTGCTATGGAGGTGTCCGTATTATATAGGTTAAGATTCTATGAAATCTGGGTCTTGGCACCAAGTGAATTATCTGTAATATTTAGGGTATTACTCGTAAGGAGAGGATCATGTACGACTGTCGTTGCTGGAAGAAGGTAGAAACCGCGGGTACTAACAGACTCTGCATCATTTTTGAACAGCAAAACAAATCCTCTGGCAAATGCTCGATTCTGTTATAAGACAAATCCCTGCAATAATAGTAATTTCATCAACGACATGTTCAGCTTCATGTTAAATGCTGGCAGCTAGTTTAGCATAGAACAAGTAAATAAAGAAATCGTTCGGTTCGGATCTTTGATTGATACACAATGGGATACACTTGTAGAATCCCACACGAATATACAGACCAGATAGTCACACAAAATTATGTTTTTAAGACTTTTGGAGGCTTCAGGCGTTGCATAGCTAGAAAAGGACAGATGATAAAGCCTTATGGAAGTATTTTGTGTTTCCTTATTTAAGTTAACGTTTTTGTTAAAGGCAGGATGACGTAACAACTGCACATAACTTACAGGAAGTCTAGATAGTTGTTATTGGCAAATAAGTTGGCGGTTAGATTATGAATGTTGTTGCCAGACACACTCCTGCAAAAAAGATATCAGAAAAAATACTCAAATCATGGAGACTTTTTAATATTACTCGTTGAGCAATCCTGAAATCCAGTCGCTGAAGCGCCTTATTCACTAGGTGGGTGTTCCTTTGCCAGCGAACAGGTGCTTTTATTGTTGTTAGTAAAAAATACCATTAAAAAGCAAAGATGAATGTCATTTGCATTTGAAAAGACTCCCTCAGTTGCAAGTTAGTTCCAGTCCAGTACCGAGAATACGAATATGGTCTATTTAGCGCTATAGATCGTTTTCACTTGACGTCATCAAATTCCAATATCCAAAACTTAAGAGCCAGGAAAAGTTCGAAGTTTGGGAAAACGCAGAGACCCAAAACTTGGAGAAGTATCTTCTTTACCTGTCTCCTATAATATTAAAATTTCTTGACTTCATCCACTGAATAGTTTTAATTTCGGTATATTTTTTCGTTGCGTGACAGTGAAAACCATGTATACCTTGCAACCTCACCACAGCCAATTAGATGTATAGAAAGCCATATTTTTAGCCAGCTGGCATCCCTGTATTAACAACGTTGTGTATGCTATGGAAGATTTGAAGTTTTTAGAACTTTCTGTGCGTTTTTATGTGCGAAAAAATGGTTGATGTTTTGTCGATGATTCTGTTGGGAAATTGGCATGAAATCAACTAAATTAATTTGGTTTTGAAATGGCTGGTCCCGACCGAACAGGAGTGAGATCCCATCTTAATAATTTGTTTACAAAATACTATTGCAAAGGTTGGAAGGATGACAAAGCACCCTGTACTTCATCTGGTTTTCAAATTAATTCCGTAAAACCGGTCATCGTTCGGGCCAGTCACACAGAACAGACATTATCCAGTGAGCCAATTGCTTCACGTGGTAATGCAAGACCAAAGAAACTGAGAGTAATCTTCGACACTCAAAGCCGGTACCAATTTATACACCTGGCCCAGGTTGTTCGAAAGCCGGTTAACACTAACCCAGGATTAAAAGTTAACCGAAGTATCAATGTTTGTTGTGTAAAAAATCTTTTCCCTGCTTATGCTTTTTGTGGGTCGAGATTACGCAAGCTCAGAACTGAAGGACAAATAATAGAACGAAAAAACCTCACGGAAAAACTACAAAACTGAAATCAAAATTCTCGCTAGTCCTGGGTTAGCTAAATCGAGCTTTGAACAACCAGACCCTGAGTGGAGAGGCACTGTGAGAGTAGTGTCTTTGCCTAAGAACACAACACAGTGTCTCCCGCCGGGGTTCGAACCCGGACCGCTCGATCTGGAGGCGGACGCCCTAGCCGTGAGGCTACGGCGCCTCCTCAAGGAATTTATAGGCACAGATAAAACAGATAGATTAGTGTTTAGCAAGTGTCACAGTGTGGTCAATACGCTAGTACTTACAGAACCTGTAGATTTTTCATGGTGGCAAACAATCCATGAGGTAAGGATTTAATGGCGTTTGATGACAATAAGCTGTGAAGAATCATTTAATTAGTAAAATGATAAAATAAAAACTAATTATCCTTGCCAGTTGAGTGCGTGAATGCTAACTTACACACTGTGAACTTTTGTGAAGCTGGCAAACACTCCATCAGGTAAAAAGGCAATGGCGTTTGAACCCAAATCCCTGGGAAAGAGATTGTCAGGTAAGCAAAATTAAAGAAAACTTTTTCAGGTATCAGATTGAAGTATTAAGATAGATTAGTATTTTATGGTAATGAAACCTACCAGGAGCTAATAGTACCACTTCTTAAACAATTTAATAACATATAACAATAAAATTCACCAAAACAGAGAATGAGGTCTTTTTTTTTTCTTTTTTTTCTTCTTTTTTTTTTTTTTTTTCTTCATTTGTCGATCTTGTTTTTTTTTTATAATTTAGTAGGGAGGAAACTCCAAACAAAGGGTTCTTCGTCTAGGAAACTCTCGGTTTGAAGTTCACTTCGTCCAAATGTTTTTTTTTTGTTTTTGTTTTTTTTCACAACTCGATAAAACAACACCAAGTATATTTTATGCTTTGGGCGCAGAGTCTGTCAAACTTGAAGCGGCTGATATTGAATCATGCATTATTCATGATACCTAATGGGGTGTACGTTTTCCAGGAAGCAGCGTCCGACTGATAATTTTGTTTCACGAGTCATAGACAGCGGTTAACCCTTTGAGCCCCAATTACGCGTATATCCGTAATTAATGGTCGTGCTCTTTGTACCACTTGTGACGTAATCAATTTAAATGTCATCAGATATTCTTGATGAGCAGATAGTAGTACTAGGCTAGGCCTTTCCGTACAATGGTCAGGTTTAGATATCGACGACATTTCGACGTCGCAAATCGAAAAACAACGTTATCAGTTTTGGTGCACAAAACGGTGGTAAAATGGTCCACTACGTCTATGACTGATCAAGGTCCATTTCTAGGCTTCGCCCGTAATTAACATCCAACTTTTCACCGCAGCCAGAAAAAACATGTAACGGTAGTCAGTGTAAAAGGGCCGAGAAAAACAGAAAGGAAAGGGGCAACAAACAAAATTGAGAACGGTTAATGGCAAAAAAAAAAAAGGCCAAATTTTGCCTTATGCGCATGCCCGGAATTGAAATATTGCTCAATTTTGTACCTAATCCTCGAAAAAATCTCTCCTTTTGGTAAAAAAGCTTTCTTAGCAAAACGTAGGCTTATTTAGCAACATGGCAGCTAAAAAACCTGACTAAACGGTTAAAAACGGTATTTTTTGGCGAAAGTTTGGTATTCAAAGGGTTAAAACAAAAAGATAAATGTTTCCACATACGAAGGAAAAGCAGCAAAACGCTGTAGTGTAAAGCACTAAATGATGAATTGAGGTTTTAAATTTATAATACTGAGTGGCTTCTCGAAATAAAAATCACCAATGACTAGGTTTGAGTTATCCGATTTGAACGCGTCGCTTTAGGTCTCGGCAGGTAACACAAAACGCGGCGTTGGGAACTCTCATTATCCTGTGAAACTACATCCCATCCCATAATCGTTGAGAGAAAACTAGATGTATCTTAAATAAATTGTTTTAGTACTGTTGTTGGTACTTACAGGTCTCGCAGATTTTTCAGGTCAGAAAACACCTTGTCACCCAAATATGCAATGGCGTTCCTAGAAAAATATCTGGAAAAGCACTTGTCTTCCTAAGTAATAAAATTATTTTTTATCCATCCCTATTAAGAAAAGTAGAAAAAACAGACCCGGGGGGAACATTTATCATTTATTGTGGATATACCTCAGGAGGTTGTCTTCTTAATCGGAAACAGTTATGAAAATTCGTAATTTTCTATTCAGCGCTAGTTGTTTTGGCCGCGATAACAGCGAGTTGGACATCCCACGCAAAGATGACGGCGACGCGCATTCAAAATTGAATTATAATATATTGCTATAGAATCTTGCCACTTGTCCGTCGATAAATACTAGCTAGAGCTAAATTCGTAGTCAAGAAAGTGTTTAATTCTAATGAAATGATGCCCCCGTGGTGTGCTTGTGTTTTGCATAGGTGGCTAAGAAATGTACGACGAATTTTTGGTCGAATGGATAGCGAAATGGATTGGCTACTTTTGTTGCTTACAGTTTCCTCAGACTCTTCAGGTTATCAAATACTCCGTTAGATACAAATGTGACAGCGTTTAAATACAAATGCCTGTGAGAAGTTATTATAATAACCAAAACGTCAGTAAATGTACAAACTGACTAGTTTGCTTATTTTAACAATTTCTTTTGCAGGAAAAGAACTTGTCTATATTAGGCTACGGTAGAAGGGCACGAACCGAAGTAGCAGACCCTGCTCCAAGTTTACAACGAATTTAGACTGCGACTTACGAAATTTCGTTAACTCAAGCGAACCTTCTCCGTTTCTCCTTTTCTCATCTGCCTTGGAGATGTCATGCACCGTCTTGCTATCGATAGCGTTCGACTTGCACAAGGCAAGTGGCAGATTGTTCCATAATCTTGGGGCAGATTCATTAAATGCCCTATCACCATAGACCTTTGTGAAAGACCTTGGCTGATCTAACAATTCATTGGTGACAGATCTCAAAGATCCAGAGTGAGAGCGTTAAAGAAGCTTATCAACCAAAAAGCTAAGCGATCTATAAACCATCAACTATCAAATATCAACTATCAACTATCAATGACTATCAACTATCAACTATCAACTATAAACAGTAAACTATAAACTGTAAACTATAAACTATAAACTATAAACTATAAACTATAAACTATAAACTATAAACTATAAACTATAAACTATAACCTATAAACTATAAACTATAAACTATAAACTATAAACTATAAACTATGAACTATTAACTATAAACTGTAAACTGTTGTGTAGTGTATTTTTTTTTTTTTTTTTTTTTTTTAATTTACTGCTGCTGTTGTCTTTTCTGAAGTCATAATTGTACTGTATTGTCGCGCATTGTCAATAAGTCACGCGAACTTTCGTTTGAGAGATTTGCGGAGCGGAACGAACTTTACAGCAGTAAAACAGTGGCCTTTCAAAATTTCGGATTGTTTTCGTCGAGATATTACCTAAAGCGAAAAGGAAAGCCGAAAAGCCCTGCAAAGCTCCATACTTCGTCAAACTTCGTTTTTTATCTCGTTATAAGAAAATGTTGCTGGGACGCGTGTATTTTCGTTAACAATGGATGAATATAGGCCATTTTACAGTGGTGTTTAGTTACCTGGTCTATGAATGGGTTACGGTTAGAGGTGACCTTGTTTTGATACAGACCTCGTTTTGATACAGACCTCTCTGCTTTTCTTATTTAAATGCCAACTAGTTAGCCTTAGAACAACTTGACTTACACAACAAAAGCAGTAAGGTCTTTATCAAAACAAGGTCACCCGCAGCCTCGCTGTCATTCAAAGGCCAGGTCACTGAACAACCGAAACATCAGCCGAGATCTTCCTGGTACAAGGCAGACGATGGTGATGTTCTCAATCCTATCTACTGAACGTATAAAAGGTCGCTGCCCTCGTGTAAAACAATTAACATGTTTAGGATGTTTTAATGCATTAGAAATGCGTTGCGTAGTTTCCCTTCACTTACAAATTTCGCAGCTTTGTCAGGCCCCTAAATACTCCAACAGGCAGAAATGAAATAGCATTTGAAGACAAATCCCTAAAAGAAGATTTTAAAAAAATGCTACGAGGGCAAGTAGAGATAGGGGATTAACACATCAAGACATCATCATCATTATCATCATCATCATAATCATTATCATTATCAAAATTGTCTCAAATGTAGCGATGGCATAACATTCCGCTGTGTCAAATGATTTTTTCTCCTTATTTTTTCTTGGTTGGAATATTTTTTCAAGCAAATATTCAAGTACCATACCCTGTAAAACGGCCCCTGGAGGATAACAAAAATAAGCAGGAATCATAGAAAAGTAGTAAGATTGGATGAAATGGCCAACAGCTATGATTGGCCGATTTTGATGCGTTTAACAGGTCGCTGGCGACTTTTAAATATTTTTCCACTCATGGGTAAATTTAAACATGGAGAAAAGAAACCAGACTTGACTCCACTTTCACTCACTTGTGCCCCCTCTTAATTTTGAGAACGTTACAATCATTTTTCCCTTTCTGTTCATTTAACGTACAGAGTCCGCAGGTGTTTAAGGCTCGCGAATGCCCCGTCTGATATAGCTGCAATAGCGTTACCATGTAGTTTCCTGTAAAGATGTGTCGTCCAATAAACACACTTATATAAACGAACACGTAGATTTTTGAATCACATACAAAGAGGTGTCTGAGAACACGTAAACGAGGGTTGGAATGGGGCTTAACTGATGGGTGAGAATTGGCCAAAACTTTTACTGCCAGCGGAAAGATGATGCGTTTTTTAACTGCGTAACAGCTGATATCTGCTGCTTTTTTTTAACTAATAGCTAAGATCTGAGATCTGCAAAATTTACTCGTTGCTGAGAAATAACTGATAACTGATCATGATCCTTAAATTTAACTCATTACTGAATTTCTAGAACCCCGACCCAGTAGATAAAACAGTCGCGATTGGTTTCGGAATAAGGTCGTTTTGTTTGTCTCTACTTTCTAGTCCAGTTCTGGCCCTTTCTCTGTCACGCAACGCTATACTCTCGTAGCGTTGCCTGACAGCGAGCTCTCGTGTCGTTGTCACTCTACTTGAGCAAGCAAAACCGCAATCTTGTGGTGGATTCTTTGAAGTTAAGCGTCATAATCAGTGGATAGTCACAGTATTTATAAGAGGTATCTATATATCCCTCCTTATTTTACAGCGTGCCAAAAACGTATTAATTTTACCACACCTGTAATCCAAGGAGGCATAACCATGGGGGGACAGTTGTGGAAAATTAAGTCAGCAGCTTTAAATGAACTGCAGATCTACAATTTGTCATATCTTAAAACTCATTGCAGAAAAGCTTGCTGCCTAACCATCGAACCTTCCCCAGTACTTCGAACTTCAAGAAAGCCAACCTTATCAAGGTAAGCCGGGCTTGACACTTTCCATGAACAATTTGATTTCAGAACTTTACACAGCTATGCCACTACGCAATGGTTCTCTTTGTACCCTTCCACGAATTGCAATAGTACTTCGCTCTAATTGTCTGAAACCGACAGACTTTCTCTTGAAAGAAAACGGAATTCGCTGTTGGAAGTTTTTTGAGAGAAACCATCTTTTTTTAGGAATACGTTGACAGTTCTAATAGGTTTGGAAAGCGTTTCAATAGACTGTCATTTCATTTGCATTTACATACAGAGTTTGCAGATTTGTAAGGCCAGCAAATACTCCGTCAGATAAAGCTGCAATAGCGTTAAAGTCCAGCTCCCTATAGAAAAAGGTTTTAACCATCTAATAAATAAACTTAGCCCACACATTAGAAAATTTCGATTGAGAGTTCAAACTAAATCTGTCAGACCTACAGACCTGCCGCGCATGTCATATATACGAAAGTGTCGATATTTTTTCTAACTACAGTAAACAATTTACGGTGGCCCACTGGTGCCACTGCTGCACACTGTAAAACAAACACGTTCCTGATTAAAACCTTGCTTTCTCTGTGCAATTGTTCTTATTTTCCATACAAGTATAAGCCTGTTGCTTAGAAATTGACTTCCTCCGTGGAAATATGCCTCCTCCGTAGAAATCAGCCTCCTCCGTAGAAATCAGCCTCCTCTGTAGAAACGAGCCTCCTCCGTAGAAATCAGCCTTTATATCAGGTTTTATATAAAATATTAAAACACATTTTCAAACACAGCAAAAAAAGAAACGATCACTAACCTGCGTGCACTTTCGTGCCACATTTGGGGCAATAATTAGGCATGGCATACTGACCAAGATTTTCCCCGCATGAGCTGCAAAAATTCGCCATTGTCAAATATGGCGGACGGCTGTAGGAGAGAAAAGCCTGGGCCCTAGGTACCAGTACTTTGATTTCTACGGAAGAAGCTGATTTCTACGGAGAAGGCTAATATCTACGGAGGAGGCTGATTTCTACGGAGGAGGCTAATTTCTAGAGAGGAGGCTGATTTCTACGGAGGAAGCTGATTTCTACGGAGGAGGCTCATTTCAATGGAGGAGGCTCATTTCTACAGAGGAGGCTCATTTCTACAGAGGAAGCTGATTTCAACGGAGAAAGCTGATTTCTACGGAGGAGGCTCATTTCTACGGAGGAGGCTCATTTCTACGGAGGAGGCATATTTCCAAGAAGTCAATTTCTAAGCAACAGGCTTATATTTATATGGAAAACAAGAACAATTGCACAGAGAAAGCACGGTTTTAATCGGGAACGTGTTTGTTTTACAGTGTGCAGCGGTGGCACCAGTGGGCCACCGTAAACAAAGGCATTGACATGATCTTAAATGTTATCTATCGCAAACACAGCAAAAATTATTACTATAAGCTTGAAAAAAGGAGAAATGCTACAAATTCCTTTTTTACAAAATTGATCTGTGGGAATCCGATAAGTAGTGTGGATTTCTTTTGATTTGTCTAATGCAGCCAGCACCTAGATCTTTTAAAATTCTTGAGGCACTTGCTCCACAAAAAGGTGACAGTAAAGCTAAAACCTCAAAGCGAGACCACCAAGTCTACCATGTGTGTAAAATCGTGCATTGATTGCTTAAATGACCTTCATAAATCCCCGGAAGGTCCTCCCATTGTTAAAACCAATAACCCATTTTTTTGAAAAAATTGATTTTGATGATTTTAACTTTGCTTGTGTATAAATTCATTAATCTTCTTCTGCTTTTTAATTTCTTGTTTTTGATAAAAATAAAGATATGGTAGAGAATATTGCACTATCCTGGTTACGGCTTTATTTATTTACTCACAGTTTACGAAGATTTTTTAGCTCGCCAAATAACCCGGCAGGCAGAAGTGAAATAGTATTGTAAGACAAATCCCTGTGAAAGTAAGTCCCTCGATAATCAAGTAATCCAGAAAGTTATTAATTTGACAAAACAGGCAGGAGTCAACTTCTTTGCACTTACAGCTCTCGCAGACTCGTCAGGCTGAGAAATATATCTTTAGGTAGATATATGATGGAATTTGAAGACAAAAGCCTGCGAAAATTAATCATAAAATATTTACCCACAGCGAAACTGATTCGCGATGGCAGGAACAAATGCAATTTGAATACTAGCTGATTTTAAAATTAACTCCCTTAGGACTTCCGAATCCTCGATCTGAATAGTCGTGAAGTCTTTGTTGTTTTCCGAAACTGCAAATGGAAAAACCTGCATGAATAACGAAAGAATAACGAAATGTGGAACTAAGAGCGACTAAACTGGATTTGATTAATCCCCTCGGCATTGGACATAATGATAAGAACGTTTCTTGTCAAAATACGGCTGAAATTAAGGGACATATTCTTTGCATGGAAAGATGACCTCTCATGGAGGACAGAGGAGACGAAATATCGTAGAAAATTTTATATTAATTATATATGGTAAATACCCTATATTATATTTATGTATCCCACACGCTAGTCTAAATACTAAGGTATGTCAACCTGAGATATTCACGAAATTGCACTCAAATAATTAAGAGATTCACAGTGACCCTCTTTGTGGCACAGTGTTTACTTACAGGCTCCATAGGTTAATCAGGTTGGCAAATAGTCCCTCAGATAGAGTCGTTATTCTGTTGTGGTTCAAATGCCTATTAAGGTAAGAAAATAAATTAACAAAAAAACTTAAAACGGAACCAGTTTTTGTGATCGTTGAAGTACATTTTTAAACGAGGAGGCCAAAGAGTTTTTCTTTGCCTCGTGCCGTGTTCCTCTTGTGGAGGCGTGGTAGCCTCATGGTTAGTGCGCTCGTCTCCGGATCGAGGGTCCGGGTTCGAGCCCTGGCCGGGGACATTGTGTTGTGCTCTTGGGCAAGACGCTTTACTATCAGTGCCTCTCTCCACCCAGGTGTATAAATGGGTTCTGGCGAACTTAATGCTGGGGGCAACCCTGCGATGGACTAGCATCCCATCCAGGGGGGAGGAGAAATACTCTTAGTCGCTTCATACTGAGGAAACCGGGACAGGCGCCGGCCTGATGGGCCACTTGGCTCGTATGTAGACCAAACCTTTACCTACCATATGTTCCTCTATTTTATTTCGAGAGCAAACTGGCTCTCTGAGGGAAATTATTGGGTTATTTTCCAGCACTGGAAATTACCTCAGATCTAGCTAATTTTCTGTTTTGACTGAGGTTTTGTAACAGTTTCAATTGACTTTAACCCATCAATCACTGCTGTATAATTCCATACTTTTTTTAAATTGGCAGAACAAAATAGATAGAGCGCAAGCAAATACATTATTGTATTCAGTATTCTCTTTTTGCATAATTAAGTAGCTTTGCTCACTTACAGAGTTTCCAGATTTGTCAGAGTGGAAAAAATCTCGTCAGATAGAAATTTAATAACATTTGAACGAAGAGTCCTGGAGAAAAGATACTATTCATTAACTCAAGCGATTAAGTATTAACAACTGGTTTACGCGTGACAAGCGGCTATCGTGTGAAAAATGTACGCGGAAGTATGGAGTGAAACAGAATAACGCAAGATTTGTTTCAGCTAGGTGTAGCCGAGAGCAACTTTATTTTCTCTTTTGTAACATAGCGACAGAGACGGGAAGAAAGCGAGACATGACTTTTGTTTTAGGTGATGAAATGGATCTTCTCTCAAATGTTCTGGTTGGTGGAACAATTTAATTTACGATAACTGCAGAAATTCTCAAGCGCTCATTGGCTAATTTTCATTGTCAATAAGCGGACAGACAAATGAATTTATAATTTATGCGATGCGTCAACGAGCGAGAGCGAACAATTTGACAATTTGTTATCGTAAAAAATAAATTGACGTCAGTGTTTTATGCGTCTGTCTTGTTATTGACAATGAATTTGGTCATAACATTGTCAAAGTAGTCTTCGGATCCACAGCTACTTTGACAACGTTATGACAAAATTCATCAGCGGCTATGTTATAACATTAATTACGTTTCTCTGATTAAGGTATAAAAAACCACATTGGAATCGATCTGCACACGGTTCGCAAATTAAAACGTGAATCGTTTTTTTTTTTTTTGGAAAATATCAATCCTCAGAGTAACTTCTTTGCTATTTGCTCGAGAAAAAATACCCGCATAAGGTGAACATAATGAAGGGGAGATGCGTAGACGAAAGATTGCATTGATGAACAGGAGAAAGGTGGATTGAAGTAGAAAAGGGCAATGACGTAGTTTGTACTGCACTTACAGCCACCGTAGATTTGTTATGCCAGAAAACATTTCGAAAGGCAGACGTAGCGAAAAGTTGCTATAAGCCACTGTCCTGTATGAAAGGAACAGCTTTCTGTGAACCATTAAAACCTGATCTTCCCACTTTCTAAAGATACATGAAAGTTATTGAACAACTAGCTGTTCTCCTTTATTTTACATCTTTGGAATATGTCTTTCCTGTTTCAACTTTTATTCACATTTGTTGTGTCCTAGAAGCAGGAGCGCGATGTTCGTTAAATAATGATTGCTTTTATCCATGTGAAAAAGACAGCTATTTGGATAAAGTAATTTCAAATATACATTACGCAGATACATAATGGTAATAGGACTTAGTGGAGTCCAATTCGGTCTGTTAATCACGAGTATGATTACAGACTGAATTGGACGACACGATGTCCTGTTACCAATTAATCAAAACTGCGACAAAATTCGAGAAACGAACAAACCATCGATTGATCGCTGAACGATTAAACGTCGTTGTGAATGCTGAAAAACACAGCAGCTTACTCAACAAAGTGCACCGCAACAGCGCGCGCAAAATGACGCGTATTGTTCAATTACAAGCATGACGCGTACACTGTCCAATTAATGCTCAAATCGGGCTGCTGATAGCCAGTCACGTTCGAGAATTTTGTTATAGTTTTGATTAAATGCGGATACACTACAGGAAGAGACATTTTTTTCCCATGTTAAGAACCACACTTTAAACAATCTCCTAATTGTAAGTTACGACTCTTCCACAGGCTGTTGGATACAACACCATGGGCTGATTAGGGGCCATTTATGGCCTCGCGTTGTGTTAAAATACTCCTGATAATATTCGTGCTGTACACTTGAGAGAGTTAAACCATCACAGGTGTTCACCTGTGATGTGTTCACCTGTGATGGTTTCAGAAAGAATCACATGTCACGTTTGGAAATCTTCCAAAGAACCACTGAGACAAGTCACACCACCGCTGTCAGTTACAAGAGAGGTAAAATGATTGCCTGTCACAATTCACAAAAGGATTACCTTGCCTGTCACACAAGTCACAAAAGGATTGCGTGTCACAAAAGTGATAAAATAAATGCTTGTCGCACAAGTCACAAAAGGATTACCAAGTTGCAAAATGATTGCCTGTCACACAAGTCAGAAAGGATTGCCTGTCACTCAAGTCACAAAATGACTGTCTGCCAAACAATTCACAAAATGATTGCCTGTTACACAAGTCACACAGATATTGCGTGTCACTGCTACTAAAGTTACAGTTTCTTTTATGGTCTCAAGGAGAGTGCATTTAATTTACACGTACATAGACCATATTATGTCAATTGAATAGATCAGACACCTCAATACGGAAACTAGTGTCAAGCTTCTACTGTAGTAGGCAGACGCCTATAAATGAGAAGGCCTGGATAAATGAGGGAAAATTAGAAAAAAAGTTCTGAGATTTCTATCATTTCTTACATCGCATCAGTGATCGTGGGCACGCATTTAACTATGTCAGAGGGTCTGGTTACTTTGCTGCAGTAAAGAGAATTCATGTAAGCAGAGCTCCAGTGAGAACACTGAGGTCGACAATCTAAAAGAAAAAAATATTAAAATAACATTTAGGGAAATATGCTTACCATGTAAACCAAATTAGTCAATATCGGATGCTTAAATGTAAGGGAAACAAAATGGCTTCCTATTTCGCTTCTGTTGCCCCGAAGAGGACCTGTCTTGGCCCGCTAGTTTTTCAGTTTGTGTATTGTATGTTAAAACAGTTACTCGCCTCAGAGTCGTTGAAAGTGGTGGATATTTAGCGAGCCGAAAAGCGGTGACTAATTTTTAAAATCTGCCCAAGTTATACATTTCCCCGGTTTTCGAAATTTTCGTTTTGCGTCCCCAAATATAATTTTTGTTTCAAATAATATGGTATACCGTATAGAACTGAATAGTTTTAACAGGCCAGCACTTCTTCTCAACGCCGACAGAATTAATTTTCTTAAAAAAGTCTCCTGAAAAAAAAAAAATCTGGGGTAGAAACATTTAAAGGATAATTTCTTTGATGGTATCCCCCCCCCCCCCCCCCCCCATCCTCTGAGAGAGTGTGAAAAGAGTTTAATGATAGCTGAGTAATAACGCGTTTTAACTGATCGATGCGATCTGAGACATGCAAATTTACTGATAACTGAGAAATAAAGTGAAATTTTAACTGATAGCTGAGATTCCAGCATTCCGCCATCTAAACTCTGTTTTAACTATAGCCCAAACAAATGATAACGTTCTCACCTTCAAAAATGACTGAAAACTCTTTTACGTCAGTTCCATACTTGTTACTTGCCACACAAGAGTAATTCCCTTGTTTCGTTAACTGAATGTTTGCGGTGTCTGTTGTATTCACCAGAACAATGTTCTTGTTTTTCTTTATCCTAAGAAGAGCTGTGTACATAGGAGTTGTTCCTGTGACTCGACACCAAAGTCTGTAATCTGGTAATGCTCGCACAATAGACGTTTGTAGCAATATTTTGGGTGAAACTGCAGCAACAAAAATGCAAATTGCTAGTGCTTACTGTGTTTACTTAGCGAATATACAGAATTTTGTCGTGGTCAGTCTCAAGAGTGAGAACAAAGACGCCGTGAAACAGATGAAAATAGGCTAGTTGAGAGTTATGACGTTTTCATTTACAAATGTGCATCTTGTATCAGTAACTTACAACTACCACGTCCAAAAAAACAAACAAAAAACATATATCTAAGCTCAAGTAGTAAGATTTCTGATAATTACTTGTTCGTAAATTTTGTCTGCTTCAGCTGCAGTCTTAAAAAAATATAACTAAGAATGGCTAAAGGCAAGCTTAAGAAATGAAAGTATGTGAACTCACTATTTATAGCTAGGGTATCAGTCTTCTTAAACGATATCAGCACGAATAGTGAGGCAATAATTCTCGTGGTGTAAAATAACATCCTGTTCATGGTGACACAAATGTTCCACCTTTATGACGTTTATGTATCACCTGTACAAAGAGACGATTGCCAAACAGATTATTATGACTGGCTTTAAACATCAAGGCCTAGATGATCTTGGCGTATGCTGTATGACCAGTGCGGTGAACAAGAGAAGAAGACACACATTCAAAGAGCTACTAAATATGGACAATTTTTTTACCCTGTTATATGGGTCAGTTGCCTAATAATTATTTGTTAAGTTTTGTTCAATGGCAAGCCAACATTTGCATGTATCTTTCGTGTTTCTCAATTTACCATGCGACGTATTCATTGAATTCCCTAAGACAGGACTCATGGCTCACACTAGAGCCTCCTTATTAGGGAATTCTTAACTTTTTGTATTGAAAAACTCAGATACTATGTTGAAGGAAAATGCGAGGCTTCTTGCGGCAGTCCATACACTAAACAACATTTAATTGTGAATAGCATATTGATGAGTGATGATCTACGAAAATCCCTAAGTTACTAGCCTGGCACGGGAAAAAGATAAAACATTACACACCAAACAAAACAAGAAGAAAAAAAACAAGAAGACTAGTTAAATCACTCTTACCTATCCAATCCAAGTTAGTGATACCGGTCGATACCGAAACTCATAGAAGCTTGTAACACCTGCCCAACTACGGATTTAACCGTTTTCCATCCAACTGAAAATTGCCACCTTGCTCTGAATGATTCATACAAAAACACTGTTTTTTTTGTTTCAGATTGAATCACACATGCATAGATTAAGGAAATTAACGTCTGGTTACGCGATGCCGTGGTCACCTATTAGTGTTCGTCTTGTAGCAGATGGTGGTAAACTCGTGAAAATCATTTCTATTGAAACAGTTCCAACAGAGCGTAGATGGCTTTCTTTTGGAATTCTCGCGACCTTTTACGGTAGATAAGATACCAATTAGAAGTGCCGCACGCATGGAATACAGTAAATACAGAAAAAAGGAAATATTAGTTGACAGCGAACACAAGGCAACACGCTCGGCGTTTCTTGCCTAGTTCCTGTACGGCTTTCTCCTAGGACTTCATGGTCAATTGATTTTGGTGACGTATCCGAAACGAACGGCTCGGAGTAGCCTAGACAATAACAGAATGCGCAGGCGTTTGGATCAGAAACAGAATGCTTGTTGTTGATTTTGGCTGAGCTTCAGGGATTTCAATTCCTGGTCTTTCATAATTTTTTATTTACAGAAGGAAACCGACTTTGCTATCTCATGTGGACAACTTCAATTTATTCTCGCCAAATAATTAACTCAGTCGGAGAATATGCTGATTATTGCAACTCGTAGCATGGGAAACTGTATCTTTTACGGCAAGTTTGCTGCAGTTTGGTACAGAAGAGCAACTTCCTCAGAACTTGAGGTTAGAATTATTGTTCTGCTTGTTACACAAACTTTTTTATTTAATGTGCACCTCAACCGGAAGAATTTTTTTTTATTTAAGCCTAAGCGATCAATTGTCTAATGCTAACAGTTGTGACCGATAAATTCTGTTAAACTACGGAATGCTTTAATAGTTCCGACTCTTTTTGAACCAAAAACTGGAAGGATATTTCGCTCCTGTATGAATTTGACATAAGGAATCTGTTGAGATAGCTGTGCGTTTTATGGAGTTCAATTCTAATAGCACTTGTCATGATGAAATAATAATTGTGTCGCTGCCTTGAGACCTGAGTGCAAAGTCCAAGGCCGGGACGATTTGACTTGTTGCTGTTTTTTTGTTTTTTGTTTTTTTTTTTGTTTTTTTGTTTTTTTGTTGTTTTTTCGTTGTTTTTTTATTTTCCTCCTTATATTGAAGAGAATTCTAAATACGGTTGCTGTAGAAGTTGTTTAGTAAATAGCCCTGTGGTTAAGTTTAATTTCGCAAGGTAATTACCTATCATAAAACTTGTTGGTTATAAGACAGCGCTGCGAGCGAATTATAGAAACTTTCGAAGGTTTAAATATTTTGAGTTATCACAGGCGGCCCAAGCTCACGATCCGAGGAGTTATCTTTCTCTGATATAAGTAAGTGCTGTGAAGACTGTTTCGGGCAAAACACAATGTAGAAAATACATTCAGCTGGATTATTTCTGAATATCTGGCGACGATTTCCATTGAGTCTGGCCATTGTATGAAGGAGAACGCGTGTAATATTCCGCGAGTAATCTGATAAAAGCCTGTTACGATCTTAAGTTTAGAGAAAAAAGAGTCAATTAGAGAGCGCCCTTCGACCTTGTTAGTCTGACTCTTGCTTGCCCATGCCAACACTAGAGTGGTCATCAAAGCAATGGCAGCGATTATAAATAACTGTCCTACCATCCACATTTTCGGCGGACAATATTTGCACGTTTTCAGTTGCTCGTAATATCCTGAACTACATACTGCACGAAGTGGACCTTCGTAACCATTCGCACACTTGGAATCTAAACCAACGTTGCAAGATTCTTCTGTTGGACACTTATAAGGGGTTGGTATCGGATAAGGGAACTGCACACTAGAAGGGTCTAAAGGCGGTGACAATGCTAAGAGATTTGCAATAAAGTCTTGGTAGCGATCTTTGGGTGACTCGTTCCGCCATTCCCACTAATGATCTGACTTCAAAGAAGCATAATCGTCTTGGCATTTCAGTCCACCTTATCCACATTTGTAACATTTCTCAAACATATGGGTTCGGTAAAATCCTTCTAAATATTTACAAGCTCGATATCCAGCTAAGATCCCTATATTGAAGGTTTAAAAACAGAGAGAAATGTCTCGCACCAATTCTATGTATATTGGGGGGTCATCTTAAAAATAGTTTTACGTCTTTGCAGCGTCTGGAGTGAAGTGAGTGAATGTGTATCCTGAATTAAATTTCCTGGTTTCGACTCCCGGGGTCCGTGTATTAATTTAGTTATTGATAACTAAGGCCTTCCCACTGTGGGCGCAAGCCCAAGTCCATGCGAGTAGCAGGTAGTCATAGTAATTTACAACTCTCTGCTCACGACTCTGTTCACACACTGACGTACCTCGGTCTCGATGATTCTTACTTTATGCTCGACGTCATCCAATAATAGTTAACCACTACATTACTATGTTCATGTTGAAGTAAAATCATAACTCTTAATCATAATTAATATAGGGAAATAGTTAGGAAGGCCGGTAAACGTCAAAGAATCAAACAAACAGGCTAGGATTTATGTTGGAAGGCCTCTGACTCAGCACACCTTTTGTTTTATGCTCACTGACTATGCATGAATTATAAAATCGCAATGCTTCTATTGATTAGTTGTATAAGCACACATAACCACCTTTTGTATTTTGCCAGGTTTTGTGCAGCTCGGGTCAACCCCGAAATACATAGTAAGCCAAAAACATACAACAAAGAACTTTGCCAAGTGTCCTAACCATTTTCCTCAATTAGCAACAGTTACGAAATGCTATTCATCGAAGGACTGAGGCCTAGTCTTGACACTCAGAGTGACTCCATCAGTGCTAAACTCTTTGTTTAGATGGTAGCATATTTTTATGTCACCTTTCTTTTACTGTTTTTCTTGTATTTACAGAATATTCATATTGTTTTTTTTTTTTCACTTGATATAATGACGTCCGAGAACGTCGAAACGTCGCGTATTTTTTAACCTTTTTTAAAAATGTCCTAAATGTTTTAAAGAAAAGATTTTTCGCAATTTGTTATAGCTAAATATTTTAAAAAGTCGCTTCTTTTTAATAAAAATGTTTTACAGCAAAAAATCACTTTTTCATGCGGAACTCGTCCAATTCTGATTGGTTCCCTTAGCGGTCCGAATTTTGCAATACGGAACTCTAAGGAATGCTGGTAATATAATTAATTAAAGGAGTAAAACAGTTTTTACGTAATATATCAAAACATGAAAGAGCTTGTTTGACCACATTTCCAAACACCGAGAAGATAGTTGAATTTACGACACACAGCGGAGTATTTTTGACGAGCTTTTAGTAGGTGTTTGGAAATGTGGTCAAACACCTTCTTGAGAGCTTGATTAATTTTCTCGAACGAAGCTAAAACTAAGGAGAAAACGGAGGAATGAAACCAGAAAAATTTATTTTTTCCTTACTCGCAGGAGAGGAAAAAGCGAAGGTTAAACAAAGGTCGACTTGTGGCAAGTCTAGGTGATCAGCAGCAATCATTTGAAACTTCCCTGTAGAGCTTAATGTGCCAAAGTTTCCCGCGCGCGCTTGGAATATAAAAGAAAGAAAGAAATTATTATGACATATGCATTCTATTCCACCGAAACGTTCGCTCATCCAAGATGCGTGCTGATGAGGTGCTACTGTGTGTTCTTCTCGTAGCATTCTTTACCGCTTTAACACCCATCGAGGCTGCCAAAGAATTTGGTTGTCCACGCAACTGTCATTGTAGCACTGGTTTTACTTCGGTCAAATGCCCTGGGATGGAATCGTTCCCCGTGTTTAACTTCTCCGGCAGTGTGCGAACTCTGTAAGTAAAAAGATACTTTGAAAGAATGCTTTTTTTGGATGACCCCTTGGATCGTTACTTGATAATCTTTACTTGCAATGATTAACAACTGTAAATACACGACTCATGGAAGTACAAAAACCTGGTTGTTTTAGGAATTTTTAGACAGTAAGCGAGCATTTTCTGCAAATGAAATGATACTCAGCTCAAACACGCATGATTGGCACGTCAACTTTCCCGCCAAATTAATAGTACATACATTTTCTTCGTGCATCGCCCAGCCTTCTCGCAAAATATGCAACGTGCAAAATCAAAGCTCCTTCAAATGAATTAGCTCGTAGGTAACTCGTTGATTTGTTTAATCATTGCTTGTTCTAGATTAAAAATACATTAAAAAGTCACTGTTAAACCAGCTAGGTCAACTTAAATAAAACTGACAAAGATCGTCTCCTGCTTCGATTATTTATCTATGTCTAGGTTAGGCTATGCGGAGTGTTTGTATAGAGTTTTAGTCTTCAAAATTGTTTGAACTTTTCAGGGACTTATCTCGAGGCTACATCACTGAAATAGACAATAGCAGTCTGAAGGCATATGAGAATTTGCAGCGTTTGTGAGTAAAGCCATGTCGTTTAAATAATAATTACGTATTTGTGTAAAGATAAATCCTTGTTTTTAGTTTTAGAGAACTTCAACTTGCTCTGGCCTGTCCAGTCTTTTTTAAGGTCATGGCTTCCTTAGACTGTTCACAGCCCTCTATTTACTCGTATTTTTGTTCGATCGTTGAACGCGCGGATAGACTCGCGAGAGAACTGGACGCCAACGCAAAACGAGAGACTTGACAGGGTAGTCTATGGCTTCCCCGTTTTTGTTTACAAAGCCTGCAAGCTTGGATAACTTTAGACTCTTTAGAAAACACTGTGTAAGAAAGTGCGCGCAAAAAGCTTTACATCAGTACTGCACTTCAACACGATAGTTAACAATTATTCCACGGCTGTAATCATATCATATCCAACAAGCGCGAGTGAAATAACTGTTTTATTTAAAACGCCACCAAAAATAAAGAAAACTAAAGTGAGATAAGAATAAAAACGTCGCAGAAAATCGCGCGCACGTTTACCATATTTGAAGAACATGGTATAATGGCTCATAATCCATGATGGATAAGCCAGTGAAAACTCTCGAATTGCATTATTCAATGATCCAGTTTCTAACAAAAAAACACATACAGAACGAGCACGGTAAGAGCAGGAGTAGATGACGCAATGATGCCTCGAACAAAGAGATTTTATGTTTTGATAGTCAAAATAAAAGTGACTATGCAGTAAAATTTCTAAAGTAGTAAAGTTGTCTACGAAACATGGGAAAAGGGAGAAATCATCGCTGTCTTGTGGACGGCTTCCAACCACTACACACCATGACTGATAGTACACGATAACTCAACCAATCAAATTGCAGCATTTCCATTAATAGAATTCTACTAAAACTCGATAGAAACAAAAGAGTGTTTTCTATTTCTTAAGTAATGTTTTAGATAGATTTCCTAGTCTAGATAATGCAACGGCTAATGCCGAGTTTCTGTACACTGTAAGTGATAAACTGTTACAAGAGTTGTTATAGCTTGAATATTAACCGATATTAACCTGCAGGGATATAAGACATAACGACATCAAAAGTGTCTTTCCGGGACTATTCAGTGAAATGGAAACTTTAAGGGAATTGTGAGTGTCAATTTATCAAAATGCTATTTTGATCTAGTATTTTAATTATTTATTGTTTCTTGTTTTCCATTTTTACTGTGTGAATTTACCTCATTAGTGTAATTTTTACCCTTTTTACTTACTTTATATTGTGAAGCGCATTTGAACATTACTTTATAGAATTTGCGCATTATAAATATATTTCATTATTATTATTATTGTTATTATTATTATCATTATTATTATTAAGGAAGTATCATTATCATCATCATCATCATCATTATTATTATTAATTTTTTCTTTTTGGGGGGGCGGGGGGGGGGGCTATTTCTCCCAAAAAACTTTCCAGTATAGCATAAACTGCTGAAAAAAAATCGTGCAAGGGGAGCCATGAGAAAAAAAATCGAACAAGTGCTTTCTACTATCAAGGTCTTGAAATTTCGATTTCACGCCCCAGAAAATTGCCTGCCCCTAGAACCAATTATAGTCGTAGAGTGCAATGATTTTGTCTAGCTGCCTTGCATTAGCTCGTAAATCACTTCATTATAAGAGGGTCTGCATATGGATGCTGCATCAGTTACGTTTTCAGCGATTTCTCAGCGATCAATTAAAATTTCAGCGCATTTCTCAGCTATCAGGAAATGTCTGCATATAACTCAGCTGTCAATTAGTTTGTCATTTCTCAGCAGGTGGTTAATATTTTGACCAATTCTATGCCGGCTGAGTTAAACGCCATCCAGATTCTCGCTTACACCTTGCCTAATTCCAAGGCCTTGCCTCGGTCAATCGTTTCCGGGTCACGTGGTCCGAGGCGAAAAGTGTTTACTCCGAGCCATTCGTCTCAACCGCGTCACCGAAACCAATTGACCGTGAAGGCCTGGGAGAAAGCCGAACGATTACAGCTAGAGATTTTAAAACTAGTCTTGAAGCGGATTGTTTTTAGGTTGTGAGTGTTTGTTTGTTTGTTTGTTTGTTTGTTTGTTGTACTTTTAGACACGTATACAGACAAGAAGGAAGAGTAAACAAAATATAAAACATAGCTTTGATGTGTATCTCCTAGTTGAATTGATCTTGTATAAATAATTTTCAATTCATCTACACTTTCCCTTTGACATGGGATATAACGTTGTACGCTGCTGTAAATCACTGCTCCATTCCTAAGTTGATCAGCCGCTCATTAGATTAATTGCTCAATAGTTTACTCCCTAAGTTTGTCATAAAAAGGACCACAGAATGTGGATGGAACATCAGACCTGGCACCTTAAACTTAATACTGTTATTATTAGAGCGGTTTTCAATTGAGCGTCCAAAATAATCAGTTACTTTGGTTTTCGTTTGGGTTTCGGTTTTGGTTTTGGTTTGGTTTGGTTTAAGTTTTACTGCGGTTTGAAATTGGCTAAGTATTCTAGCTGGTATATGCAATAGGTCTGGTTTTGGTTGTACGACACTCAATAAACCATAGTCGTATTCTCGGTAATGGACTGGAACTAGCTTGCAGCTGAAGCTAATGCGAGAAGTCTTTTCAAATACAATGAATCTCTTTTCAATGATATTCCTCCGCATGAACCTCCATTTCAAGCTTGTTCTAGTCCAATAATGAGGATACAAATATGGCCTATTGAAAACCGCTCTAAAATGTTTTGCTTGGTTTCATCGTAGGTATATTGACGGTAACCCTTGGTCATGTGACATGTCAACCCTTCACGTCTTGCAAATGGAGTTGACTGCTCTTGTCGATCGGAACTCGCACCTTGACGACTTTGATGGAGGCAAAATCAAGTGTGCTGATCCACCTGACATGAAGGGAAAGAAGCCTCTTCATATGATTAATTGTAAGAGCATTAGTTTACTAACAATTTTTGTCAAGGAAAAGTTTCTGTTGAACCCCACTATCTCAGGTCACAAGGGAAACGAAAATAGTTCGAGACAGCGGGGGATGAATAAGTGAAAAAAAGTATATCCATGTTTACTACATTGCTAGCTCCGTGAGCGGACAAGCTGAACTGAATCTGCACCGTGATTGGGTACCCGAGCGGGCAAGGAGGTGCTATCTTGCCCGCGCGGGATAACCCGCCGCGTCCCGAAAGAAAATAGTATCTCTTTTTTCCCCAATATTACAAATCTTTATTGACCAAGCTTGCTCGGCCAAGATGGCTGAAAAATTGGCCTCGTTCTTTTTTGGCGTGTTTATGAACCTCAACACCGTCTCGGTACATAAACACGCATCTTGACCTCACGCTAGGGCAATAACCCATATATATTGAATACTCTATCTGTTGTCCCCAAATAACTTTTAGCTAAATACATAATATAAGTTGGTCAGTGTCAAGTGAAAATGATCTGAGATCGATCAATATTAGAAGTAACCGTTTTCCCCTGACCGCAGAGAAGTTTCTAACAAGTCGCCTGTAACAGAACTTTCTTTTCTCTAGCCACAGTCCAAGTTTATCACGTGCATAAAGGACGCAAAGCTCATTCCCACCCAGACCCCTCTGGTGGACTGATAGCGATGACACTATTTCTGGTGGTGTTATTGTTAGCAGTAATTTGTGGAGCTGTATGGTTGTACAGAGATAACTTTCAACATTGGATCATGTGAGTGATCAAAAAGATGTACATAAGTACATTCATTCGTTTGTTTGTTCACTCGTTCATACACATACATTCAATCAGTCGGTCGGTCGGTCGGTTAGCCATCATTCTGGCCAATCACCGCGGACACAGACAATCCAGTGAACCAATCAAACTCCGAAGAAAACGCATGTACCCGGCGCCAAGCGCGGGAAAACGCGTGCTAGAGAAGCAAAGTTTGATTTACTCTTATTTCCGATTGGTTTAGAAATTAGCACGGTTTCTAAACCAATCACTGTGCGATGTAAATCAAAACCAATGCAAATGCGCTTAACTTTCGATGCTCAAGTAAAAATCCGCTCCAACGGGCTAAATGTAGCCTGCGTAACAGGTGTTCGTTTCCAAAAGCAAGCGAAGGGCACGAAACTGCGAGCGAGGGCGAAAAAATAAGAAGCAGCGGGAGAGGTTGGGGAAAAGATCCCCTCAACTCCCTATCCCCGCTTCTCCTCCATTTGTTTTGCTCACCCCCTCCCCACATCTCCCCATTATTTGCTCACCCCTGGCGTGCTCGTTTTCTCGTTCACTTATTCGATCCCCACGCCTGGAAAGTGAAAAGGAAACATGTGCTACGCTGGCTAGGCTAAATGATAGAACATGATTCAGTTCTGGCAATTTTTCGTTGTTCAGTGTATCAACTTTCTGTACAAGGTACTCATTGTTGTCACACATTTTTCCTGGTCAGGGAGTACTGGAAACCACAGCAACAAAACAAAAGTAATCAAGAGAACATAATGGAAGCTGGGAAGGCCGAAAACAGAAAAACCTTGATTAACAGCATGCAAAAGAGACGACGCATGTCAAAAGGAATCTCTGCCGCTGACGCTAACACTGCTTCAAGTTCTGATGATGACAACGATAAACAGTTCACAAGGGCAGAATACCTCAAGGATAAAATGAAGACACAGAGACGACAATCAAGGGGGTTTGCTCAAGGACAAAACAGCAGCGATGGGGATTGTAGCAGCCAAGAAGAGGAATGTGTTCCTTCTACTACTGCTGGTCCAACAGATTACCTCAAGGACAAAATGGGCAAAAAAAGGCGTCAGTCATGTGGGATTGCCGTGGGGGATTGCAGTAGCGAGGGGGACATTAGCAGTGAGGGGGAGGGGGGTGGTCTTCCCAAAGGAGCTGGTCCACCAGAATACCTTAAGGACAAAATGAGGAAGCAACGACGCCAATCATGTGGGATTGCCGGGGGGGACTGTAGCAGTGGAGAGGAAAGTGGTTCTACCATTACTGATCTAGCTCTTCCATAAGTAAGACGGAAATGGAAAGACGGAATGGAAAGAAGTTTATCTGATGGAATATTGTATTTAAGCATGGCTGACTGGAATAATTACCTTGTATTACGTTCACATGACAAGAAATTTTGTGGTATAAAATAAGTACTGCCATATGCATGTAGTCAGGAGAGAGATTAATATTGTTTTAAGGCCTAATTATAGAACTACCGAGATAAAAGATGTAAATGGCCAAATGTTTCTTCTGGATAAGGAAGCATGAGTTCAAATGTTGTGAAAATTAATGGAGATGCTTTGGACGCATGTTTTCTCTCCTCACAGAACAATATAAATTTTTGTCTCAAGGAAGGATAGTCTTACATGTCACACTGCCTTGTGCACACCTGCTGTATTAAACAAAGTGAACACAATCGTGAGGCCAAGGCTGTTGACAATCTGTAACTCGATTTTGTTATATGATCATTCATTAACATATAAAAACACTACAGGACTTACATTCAGTGTGCTACCAATTCTCGCAGAAACCATAAGAAATCAATCATAGACATTTAAGAAAGGAACTAACAAATTTTGAGCTTGGCACTGAAAGCTTGAAAAGAAAAATAGCACCTATCTGCTTCAGGGAGTTCAACACTACTGAATATAAATAATGTGAATCACACACCACAATATTTAACACATGGAAAACAGCCTTAACATACAGTCTTGAACAAGCTAATTGCTTCATCAATCCCTAAGGCAATGGTAAGTCAAAGCATATGGCACAGGGAAAGAACAGCAAATTGAGCCAAACTTTTCCCATCAAGGGCTTCCATGTGATGAGGAAGAGCATAGCTGGCTTGCCTGGACACTTTGTTTTATATTTTACATAACAGGGAAGTGAATATTCCAGACAGGCCCATGATGGCATTAACTCTATGTGGTATCTTTAACACCATGTTGTGACAGATTCATTGCAGTGAAGCTGGCCAGCAAGGAATGTACCTCATCTACCTGCCAAAACAAAAGTATCAAAAAAGCACATATGTTAACCTAGGCACCGATCAGTTATAACTTCTCCTAACTTTTTAACAACAAATTCAAGTTATGAGACTATAGGACCTGATCATCTCTGGAGAAGTCCCATTGCCAAGTTCTAAAGGGTGCTCTGAGGAAAATGGGATAATAAACTGTCAGTTGTATCTAACTCTGAATGCTGTGAACAAATATGATTTAAACGGGTAACAAACATTGCATGATTTGTCATCAAACATTTGACTGTTCAGCAACTTGTAAATACACAAACTTAAACTCTCAAAGTACATCATGGTTGCTATCCTTTTTTATCGAAGCTGTCAAAATGATTTCATCAAATAAGCACAGACAAAGCTTTAAAGAAGGAGTTCCTCTGTCTAGGGAACTCTTGGTTTGAAGTTTGGTTCATAAACTTATTGAAAATATTTTGACAACTTGATAAAACAATACCAACCAATCTGTTATCTGTCAAGCATGCAAATGTCTGAAGACAAAACATGGAATCCTTGTGACTCGGACTTCAGGGGAGACAAGGCAACATAAATGGATAGATTAATGACACTAGATCAGGAGTTACTGTAATGAGCCTGCCAAAAAATTGCTGTGAGAAGGAATTTTGTGTTCGGAAGTGGCTGGAATCACATGTAAAGGGATACTGCTTCTAAACAAACTGTGGGCACTACTACATGACAAAATGATCTATGAAACACTGCACAACTTATGCAGTTGTTAAGTAAAGATAAAAAAAACTCTGAACATGATCTGATAAAATAATTAAAAGTACTTGGAAACCTGTTGATACATTCACCAACAGGCCATGAAAATTTGGCATATTAACAGGGTGGCCGTATTAATTGGGTAAGGTCAAATTTCATGACTGACCTATTTTAAGTGACTTCTCAACTTCTGATCTTCTGATCTTTAATTAATAATAAGCATGTGGAATGCAGAGTGACATCACTGAAGCTTCAATCAATACATACATAAAATATTAACCATGGAAAGATGAACAAAATATCATTATTGATTTGAGTGGCCATATTAATGGGGTAAAATAAGCATGTGGAATGCAGAGTGACAACTGAAGCTTCAATCAACACATACATAAAATATTAACCATGGAAAGATGAACAAAATATCATTATTGATTTGAGTGGCCATATTAATGGGGTAAAATAAGCATGTGGAATGCAGAGTGACAACTGAAGCTTCAATCAATACATACATAAAATATTAACCATGGAAAGATGAACAAAATATCATTATTAATTTGAGTGGCCATATTAATGAGGTAAAATTATAAACTAAGGATTATACAGGTTGGGATTTCAGAATGTGGCCATTAACCAACCATTAATGTAGACATAAAAGTGGCCGTAATCACGAGGTGACCACATTAACAAGGTGACCGTTTTAAGGAGGTGACCATAAGGTGGGGTTCCTCTGTACACAACAAGCTATGTAATAGGAAACTTTTCAAATGTTTTTGAGAGCTAAACTATGGGCCCATGGGTTTTGGGGAGAAGGGGGCAAAGAGGGCCTTATGTTTGGCAGGACTTCAATGGCATTTGCGATTTGGAGAATTAGAAATTGCTTTCAATTGGTTGAGAGAGACTTTATATTGTCTCACTTTTGCAGTATGTTTAATTTTATATATTGAATAGTTAAACTACAGCTCCACTGGCTTATATTGGAATGAGGTGGAGGGTGGGGGAGTAAGGGAATTACTACTGGTGGGACTTCAATAGCATCTGAGATTTGGAAGACTGAGTTGAGGGAGACTCTATGTACTTTGAATTTTACAGCTACAGCCCTCTGGGCCAATAGGCTATTATCTGGGGGATGAGGGACAGAGAGAGACTTTTGCATCTGAGATTTGGAGGACTTGGTTGTAGAGGGAAAGCACTGTCACCCTCAATGTCATAGATTTTGCGATGTCCTTGGAGGCTTACAGGAGGAAACAGTCCCATTGTTGGATATGACCTTCAAATACATGAAGCCAAAAAGAGGGGGAAATTTCAGCCATAACAAATTAAATTTCATATTCACAAGTAGAACTGGCTTTTGACAAACCTCTTCTGTAGTGGCAGAATTACCAAGCATGCTACAAAATTGATCCAATGTTTCCTCTGCTTTTTTGTTCCCAAGCCTTGACATGTATGCCTTGATCATGTCTATGACCTGTTTTACTTCCTCGCAATAAACTGATGGCTTTCCCCTAATGTTCCGATCACCCTGAAGGACTCTTAACCTGGAGTATGCAAGGTCAAGAGGTGTCTTGCCACTGAAATCAGCGGCATTAACATCACTGCCTGCTTGCAGGAGAAGTGTCACTATTTTGAGTTGGTTTGTACAAGCTGCAAGATGAAGTGGAGTGTTTCCATTCAAATCCTTTGCATTCGGGTTTGCTCCATTCTCGAGCAGTATTCTTAAAGTCTGATCATTTCCTTGCGCTGCAGCAAAATGCAGTGCAGTCCTTTTCTTTGAGTCAGCACCACAAATATTAACACCCTGGTTAATGAGCTCAAATAAAGTGTTTGGATTGGATTGGTGAACTGCATCTCTCAGTTTTCTCTCAGCCAAATAATCCCGGCCCAGTGGCGAGCACTTGGTTGAAGCTTGTGATCTAAGTCTCAAACGAGATGGCAAAAGTTTCTTGGAGAACTGCCGCCCGTGCTCTAGTACCGTTTGTTGTGAATAGCTTTGGCCTAAAGTTGTTGGTATATTTGCAGTGTTCGCCAGTAAGTTGGAAGCAAAGTTTGAATTGGACCAATTGATTTTAAATGATGCTGGGTTCTCTTCATCTTTATTGTCATCTGCCATCTGTTAGGAGCAGATAAAAATGGCACACGTGAAGACCTGGCAAAGGTGAAAGCAAACCAGCAAAAGAAATCTTACTGTACTACAATTTGCAAGACTGATGAAACTCTGAGTTCTCCATAAATATTATTCAATGTAGCTTACATTATTTAGACTCCCTTAATTTTCATTGAATGAATGTATTACAACAAATACATTACATAAAGCTTACGAAAAAAAAAAAAACATGTAGAAGGAAGGGTGAAATGGAGCAAATTAAGACAGACCTATAAACGAGAAGCATGGAAAGCATTTTACCTGCAGAAAGTAAACCTTTTCGCCTGAAAGACCCGGCCTTCTCTGAAACCAGGCGCTTATGTGACGAACTGGGAAGAACTTTGTACCAGAAATTGAGTAGAGCAGACTCAAACATACAAGAATTCAGCCCTACAGAAAAAAGGTAATCATGGTTCGGGCAAAAGGAAACTCGTACCCAGGATAGGTTGTTCTTCTTGGCCGTCGGGGACTTGGCGCTTGAAAAAGGCTGCTCTTGGGAAGCTCTGGGGCCCGTTTCTCGAAGGTCCCGAAAACTTTTCGGGCCCGGAAAGCCATAACAAAATCTTGAACCCTACCATTACAGAGCTGTTTTATTTACATATTTTTGATATGAACAGAGGTTTTCTTCATACAAGAAGTTTCAGGCGTATAAACTTCTCCGTTTTTAGATAAAGATGAACTAAAACTGGCTTTACGGACCCGAAAAGTTTCCGGAGCTTTCGAGAAACGGGCCCCTGGAAAGAAATGAATAGACATGCGGGCTAGGGGGTCGGGAGTGGGAGCTATAGTGCCCCCCCCACCCTCCCCCGCTCCCCAGTTTTGGAAATTTTAAAATTCTTCGGGCAAAACGCTCCGGCAACAAAATTTTTCAAGGCTTGTAGGCTACTTTCTCATCATTTCCACTCCAAATTTCCCATCGACAAAATGTCAAAGAAAACAAAGACCAAGATTTTAGTATTCGTGGTTGCTCTGAAGAGCCCGAGGGGGGGGGGGACTCCCATATAAAAAGGGCGGGGGTGCTCGTCGATAAATTTGAAAAGAACCCCTAAAGGCCTGTCCAAACGGGAAATGTTTGGCGACCAAACACCATCAGACATTGTTTGGTGACCAAACATTTTACCGTTTGGCCACCTTGTTTGGTGATGTTTGACCGTGTTTGATCGTGTTTGGTCGCGTTTGAAAAAAATTGAAGGCCATCAAGCATTCGATGAAACAACTTAAAACATTTCTTTTGTTCTTGTGTTTGATGGGCGATGTTTTGTTCGTTTGGACAGCCGTATCAAACATGTTTGGCGTGCGCATGCGTCCCACGCTTGCTCAGCGGCTTGTATCCATAGTTTGATCTGTGTTTGTTTAATCAAACAAGTTTTAACCGTTTGGCCACTCACTTCAACATCAGCATGTTTGGTCACCAAACAATGTTTGATGATGTTTGGTCGTCAAACATTTCCCGTTTGGACAGGCCTTAAGAGGTTCCAAGATCCTGTTTCGTAGGCGTGGCTTGAATTTTTTCTTAAGAGGTAACAATTCTGAGAGAAAATTATAAATCAGTTGATTTTCAAACATCTCCTGTCATATTTTTTTCGGCTCAATGCCCTAAAAGTTATCGCAAAAGCTTTTTTAACCCTTAAAAGGTACAAAGAGCACCCCTGTCCTTTTTATATGGGAGCCCCCCTCCCCCCCCCCCCCCGGGCTGAAAAGAGGCTATTTTGAACGGCTCCTCAAAGAGATGTAATGCTTAAAATTTTAAATTTTTCTTTAAATTTTCGTACGAGGAAGAAATAACATGTTCACTACTATGTGTTAACCTTCGATAAATAAGTTGGCTTTTTTTTACTATTGTATTTTACATTTTATTTTAAACGTTTCTAGTTTTACCAGATCGAATAGACTCTATAACTGGAGGGGTTTTTTTGGTTTACAAGTAGATGGACCTATAACCGGGGGAAGCTTATAAGCTACAGTTTATGTTATACCAGCGTATATGATCACGGTTCGCTGGGAGTTTGTGGTTGGGAAAATGGCGGTTCCCCTGGTACACTGGTATATTACTAAAAAAAAAAAAAACATGATTCACAAGGAAAAAAACTCCATTGGCAGCACATTTCATGGTCTGATAAAGCGATCAAACGAACAAGAGTAAGTAGAGACAAGTTTTCATCGATCGCGCTCCTCCTTAAAAACCAAGCGCGCTCGACTCGAAATCCGACTGGCACTGATGACCCGGGGACTGATGACGCTGAGTTTTCCGTTACAGAAGACCACCGGGTCGCACCGAGACGTGTACTGTTCGCCAGAAAATGCGATAATGAACATAACTAGATTTCTTGATTGTAAAAGGTCTTCTAGATTAGTCTGCCGCGAGAAGCTTGAGGTGGGTGCGTGCATGTCCAGGAGTTCCTTCCTATTGACTATTGGCTGACTGGCAAGGCGAGCAGCTCCTTCTTTTACGGCAATAACAGTAGGGTGTAATGCTGGAGAGTCGACGAATGCAAGAAGATGTATCCACTTGAACGGGTAGAAGGCGCAGTTGATGGTAGCGAGGAAAGTGGACGACTCGAGGAGGTGTTTCAAGTACAGGGCACAATCAATGGGTCTGAATGGAGACGCCGAGGTACCCAAGACATCGCTAGCAAAGGCTTTCTACTTGTTAACAGCTTTCTTGTAATTTTCGGGTGTCCCGGACGATTTGGAAGCAAGCACAGTGGATCTAAGATTCTCCTAGTAACTGATCCACCCTTACGGAGTTTTGGGACTCTAAAGAGCCAGAAACCGGAAGTGAAGATATCTAAAGATAAGAAAGAGGGAAAATATCAAGAAAATCTAAAACATATCAATGGGACAGGCAGCAATGCACACAATGCTGAATTTGCATTCAAATCACTGTTTTTTGTAGGTAAAGCCACTCTGCCCTCCAGGCAATAGATTTCTCACATATCACAATACAAAAAAACCATGCTATTCTCATGGGCATACTTCTCTAGGATGTTAGGACATTGACAACATAATATACCCACTAGGGTATAAAATACATGTAATAAATCGCCCTCTAGGGACTCTCCTGGATGCCTCTCAATGGCATAACACGTTTAACTTGATATTGCTAATAAATAGGAAATACCAGAAGCACATCACCTTATAAGTTTCCGTAAGTACTTCATGCAAATACGCCTTATCGGCACAGAGTGATAACAGCTGCAATCTTTGGTCCGAATGGAATCAAACACAAGGAACTAGAAAGCTTTTACGAGATAACTCGGAATCTCATCTGAGAATGATGCTTGAGTCAAGACTTAGAGCTAATGAAACGAATGCCTATGGCTTGCTACCAAAAACAGAGTTCTTAGCTTTCCCTCTAATGAATAGATTAGGAACGTCGGACAGGATAACCCAGTCATGGATAAATATACTCCAGTGGAAACCAACCGAACACAGGATGGGATTTAGATTTATTTAAATTAAATATTGTATAGTCCTGAAGGAAATACCGTGTTTAAATAAAGATTTTACCTTACCTTTACCTTATATACACAGAGGGGGTGGGGGTGGGGGCACAACCAGCCATTATGATGAGACCAATCCTGTGAAAATGCATTGACGCCACTCAAAACAGGCTGGCAAAACCTTGAATTAAAGCACTGGATTTTGGCATTGTAGGAACAAGCGAACCTATCGCAGGTATGTGGACCCCATAAGTCGTCAAGAGCATTGAAGACCGCATCGCTGAACCACGTGACTGTCTGGGCTTTCAAAGACTCGACCCCACGAAGGCTTTCATCGATAAAGAAATGGCTCTGAAAGCAGAACTTTGAGCTTTCTCAAATTCTGACCAGTTCTAATGGAACATCTAGCCCTCGAACTCGATGAAACTGCCGCAAGCTGAACCAGAAGCATCAGAATAGACAATGTAGACTGCTTGTGCCTGACGGGCGAAATAGGTATTCCGCTAAGACTGGTCACATTAGATTTCCATAAATTCAATTCAGCCAGAGCTTCAGACGAAAGACGAACATAAGAGTTCCAGGTTGGCGCGGTCTTGATGACCGCGAATAAATTTCTAGACATCAGCCTAGAGACACGGCCAATGCAATTGCCAAGAGATGTGATTTTTCCGCAAACAGAGGCAAGCTTACGAACTGGATGACAAGACGAGGAAATTTCCAAAAGAGCTGCTAAGTCTTCTTGTAAACTGATAATGTCCTTGTCGGTGGCAGAAATTTCAGAAGCGAAAGTGTTGAGAACGGCTCCGAGCTAAGTAATAATCTGAGTGGGCTCCCAAACACATTTGGCTTCATAGGGAAGAAAACCCGGATTGAAGTAGCGATTTTTGCCTTATTCTTGCCCATTGTCTTGCTCGCAGCGGCTCCAAGTCCATCGTCCAAATAAACCACGATCAACTTTGCTGCAGATCTCCATTTCTTAACTAAAGGCTTGAATAATTTTGTAAATAAATAAGGCGCAGAACTGAGGCCAAACGGAAGAACAGAAACTGACTGGAAAAATCTGGTGCGTCCAGAGTAAAATGCCCACGCAAATGATTGATACTTCCTGTGCTCCGGGAATATTTCCACGTGATGGTAACCAGACTTTAAGTCAAAAGTAAACATAAAATCTCCAGGATTCAAAATCTCCTTAGCAACAGAGAAATCTTCACACCTGAATCTGCATTTATAAGGGAACTGATTAACGTGGCGAAGGCCTAAAATTAGCCGGATTTTGCCTGATTTTTTAATAGTTACGGACAAAGGATTAATGATAACGGGTGCTTTTTAAAAACACTTCAGTGACACAACCGTCGATAATAAGATCGTATATGGCACTTTTGACGAAAGCTGACTGTTCCAAAGCCGAACTATTATTTTTAGTTGTGCAGTGAAGGGCGTAGGAATTTGAAGAAGCGGTAATCTTTCGCCATATTCAATAGATCGTTTTCACTGTCACGCAATAAAAAAATAAATCGAAAACCATCCATTGGAAAAAGCTATGAAATTATGATGTTATAGATGATAACTAAATAAGACACTTCTCCAAGTTTTAGGCCTGTGCGTTTCCCCAAACTTCAGATATTCGTCGAAATGTTTCGCAGATATTTACAGAGCCCAGTATTAAAACGCCATGTTGGTGTACTTCCGTGGTACACCAATATGGCGGCCGGAAAATAGTGTAAACATCTGGAACTTACTATGGCTATCTAGGCGACTGATTATCCGTACTGATCAAACAAGCATTTACAGAAGCACTTTTCCTAATGCTCTAACTTCTAAAAAGGCTCAAAATCATGAGATAAGTATATATTTTTCGACGAACTCGATCGTAGCCTTGTGTCACGAACCTCCATAAACCCGAAATTCAAAATGCTCTGGATTCCAAACGAAGCACGTTATTGAGCTGTAAAATTCTAAACAGATATAAATATACCGCCTATTATGCCTGATGAGGATAAAAACTTTGGTGGCTCTTCAGTTTTGGTTCTTAGAAAGTGATGGCGTCACGTGAAAACGATCTATAACATCAAAGATAATGCGCGTGAATGTCATTCGAGAATTTGAGGGCGCCACGATTTAACCTCGGAATTAACCTCGAAAGAATCTCTAGTGACACGAAGAAAAATTAATTCGTCGTTGTCCTCATGAACAAAGTCCTCATGAACAAAGTCTTGTTCCAAATCGACGTCCGATGTGAGTCATTTGGGACGCTGACCAATATTAGAAGGGCCACTGAACCTCAAATTAGGACAGAAAGCCTTCCAATGACCGGGTTTACCACAAGTAAAACACAAACCAGATGTCAATCTCTGAGACGAATGTTGCGGATTTACACGCGAAAATAAATTGGGTAGCTGTGAAGCGAAAAGTTGCGCAGTTGTTGAGGTCGATGTGACATTACTGCTTTGCTGGATCGAGCGTGAAGTGAAACGCTTTGTGGACCTAGCTGCTCTGGATTCGGCCCTGCGTATGATCTTCGTCGTCTGCGAAATCGTAATGTTAGAACTCGAGGACCGTCTTCCATCCGTACTCTGATTTATCAGCCAGTAGGATTAATTTTATGGTGCTCTTGAAGTAGATCCATGCCTTCATCTAAGGATTGTTTCATTGGTCTTCTCGATCACGACGTCGTTCCCTTTGAGGGCAATCTGGGCGTCTTCAATGGCATCTTTAATAGCTTTGTTAGATTTGTACTGCTCCTCGTTGCTGTTTTTGTTGAAGCGAGGAACGGAATCGCACTTCAGCCTTTAAATCTGCGACATCTGTTGGTAAGCGATAGACTCGTTAGATCGTTTGAGGTCAGAAATGGAAGAATTCACGAGATCTTTGATCAGAACGAGAAGATCTCTGTTGTTTTCATCGACGACTCTCCTGACGCCTGCTTCGTCCATAACTAGCAAAGGAAAACTGATGAAGAGAAGAAAGGAATCTTATGCGAAAGAGCTAGTGGCAAGGCTGACAGTAGAATGTCGATTAAGCGCCCCCCTCGAATAAGCGCCCCCGTCTTCTCCTAAATCATTTTACTTGAAATAAGCGCCCGAAATAACCAATTGATTTTTTTGGTCAATCTTTTATCATTTATTGGATGTTTATAAGGGATAGTCCATAGGGTGGTTTACGAGTGCTTGCATGAACTTGCATTGCAAGCGTTCCTGCAACTGGGGCGCCTAGGAAAACGTTTGCTAAGGATGCAACAGGAGCGCTATCTACATTTTCAGCACCACAGGGCCGCCTAAGGGGTCACTGGTCAGGAGGTAGTTTGGCATGGCTGGTTCCCAGGTTCTTTTCACGCGTCCCGTCAGGAGCACTAACGATATCAAAGATGTTGTACAAACTCATGCGGGAGAACTATTACCACTGGATTCGTATTTTTGTCGTTTTTACACCAACTGTACATGTGGTGCAAACTTTAAGCAAATGCAGCAAAGTAGATGTCTGCAAATGTTCGACTGACGAAGGAACTATCGATCTGTGGAGTTTAGCTGGTACAGCAAGCAATATACCCAGGTTTGGTTACGATCCGACATTGATTTGTCAGTGGTCTTCTTGACTGTGATTCATGCTTAATTTAGTGTACATCGTCGAGTTATAAAGTACGCGGGAAGTTTGGAAAGTGCGAAAAGTATTAGAGTTGCTAGACCCTTGCTAGAGGCATTTAGTTACTAACACAAGGAATGTCGACCTAAAATTGTCTAAACTAAATACGCTTAATGCATCAGTCAATTCCAGTAGTGCTCATCCCCCACCCCCTCCCCAGGGCTAACCCACGGGCATTACCAATTTTTTAAAAAAATGGGCAAATTCCCCATGGCACAAACTTGGCACCTATATTGATATTTGATTTCGGTAATGTTCACTCATTATTATGGGATTTGAATGACCTCCTTGTCAAATTTTTAAGGAGTAAAAGAAGTGAGGACGTTGTCATGCAGAGCAGAGCTGAAAAATTTGGCCAAGACAAACAAGCTGATTAAGGGTCAAAATTCGTGCATTATTTTCATCCATGTCTTCTGGAGCCCTAAAAATCAGCACAGTTGAGCAAAATGTGGCAGGGCTGTAACCCTACCAGTCCCTCCCCCTCCCTAATCCCTGGTAGCTAGGTCACCAACTGTGAGACGATATCTTGATGTGCATACTGTACAAGTACATGTACCACCAAATTTCCAGAACTTACATATTAACCACCTTGTCAAGGAAATGTCTAGCAACCATGCAATGTGAAGAATATTTGATGTTTAGAGCTTTACTGGCTCTTTACCATCTGTCCCTTGTAGGTTTAAGGATATCTCTGTTAAAGGAGTGACTGGAAGTACAGTTGACTGGAATCCTTGTAACAAGTGGACTGCAAAACCTCCAGAGTCTGTAACAACCAGCAACTGTCAAGACATAGCTGTGAGTCAACAGTGAGCAATTTTTAGCATGACTGGACTATGTGTTAATCAAACAAAGATTATATTGGAGAATTCAAGGAAGTGGCATCATTTACATGTACATGGACTGGTGTTTTTTTTTTTTCTTGTATTGCTTCAGTCTATATTTTATTTACCTTTTTTCAAAGTATCTGGTCTGCTGGTGGGAATAGGCATGAAATCAAGGTTCTAATTCAAAGGCGCAAGACTCTCTGATGTGGTTGTAGGTATAAGAGCTGAGGTATAAGTGGATAAGCCATTTCATCACTTGACCAAATTAGTCCAAGTTATAATTTCAAACATTTACAAGGTGTCTTTTTTAATTCCAAGACAAAATAAAATTATTGGTGATCTGGACCATTTGAAGATCATTGAGGATTCAAAGTAAATTTGGAGGAACCAAACTTTTTTATTCAATTGTTAGGTTTGTTTCAAGTTTGGTGAATATCTGCTTGCTGGCATTGGTGAACAGGAGACAGCAGATTTCAGCTTTAATTCAACATCTGGAACATGTGTCTTGTCACTTACAGGAAAGGCAATTCCTGGCACAGGCAATCCATCAAGGTTTAATAACAACTTTGCAATTCTTCTGTACAGTGTAAATATTGTATTATGATTATATGTAATTATTAGATCTATTTGTATATATCAAAAGTTATTTGCTTTGCTGTGACTGACATTGGCAAGGAACGGTAGTGGGTGTGTAGATGTAGATGTAGATGTAGATGTAGATGTAGATGTAGATGGAGATGTGTGTTTTGTAGTACAGTGTTGTAATCCAGTAGGTCTTAAGTCAGTCAAAATAATTCAGAAACTCCAAAGAAATGGCACGAAAAATTTGTGAAGAGAATTAAGCAATGATTCAGTATAGAGCAACAAGGTCACTACAGCACCTGGTTGTAACTTAAAAAAATCTGTTCAATGAATAGCAAATGAAAATGTCTGAATCATGCCATAACTAACTAAAAAAATTAGATATAAATTTATAATGGGGACTGATTTTTCTATGCACATATATTCACCAGTTCATCAACTCATATCACACTGCAATGTGACTCACATGAGGAGGGCAGATTAGAGTCTGTTAAAACGCCAGTAACTGGGAATGATGATTTTCGAGTGGTAAGTTCTGGGAAATTAATTAAGAAAAATATTATGGACTGAGCGATGAGAATTATTGATGAAAATTATTGATGAAAATTTTAATAATTTCCTAGTGCCAGTCATTTCTGTTTATCACCTGTAGCACATTTTTGGATGCCATTTGTGATATTGGTTGTGATTATTATCATCAATGTCTTGTTAGTGATGATACTAGCTTAAGCAGAGTTATTGAATATTTAGCTATATAGAAGTGTGGAGGCATAGAACTGAAGGAATAATATCTACAGCAAAAGAGACATCAAAAGACAAATTGCAGGTATAAATTGGAGCACTGAGCTGTTAAATGTGTTCACTTTACAGATACCATGTTTAAAATACAGCTCATTTACCTGAGGGGGCGGGGGGGGGGGGGACTTCCAAATAAAAAAGATAAAGGGGCTCACTGGAAATTTTGAAAAGAACCTTGAGTCATAAGAGGTACCAAGATCCAGTGTTGTGGACGTGGCTTGAAATTTTTCACCCCTAAGATAATGTTACATGCGCTGATTTTTACCGCAACAATGTTGCATTAAAAATCAATGTCATGTAACACGGCACACAAGGTGACTTTTAACGCAACATCTCATTGCGACAACATGTTGCAAATTTTTGAAAGCGATACAAAAACCTGCAGCATTGTTGTCCGAAGTTGGCATGTTGCAATTAGAAATCATCTCAAGTAACATACCGTTGCCGACCATTACCCTAACAAAGGTTGTGTCCAAAGTTTTCTCATGTAACATGGATTAAAAATCTGTGTTTAAAATCAGCATTAAAAATTGTCTGGTGCAACATCACCTTAAGAGGTACCAATTCTAATACAACACACCTGTTATATTTTATTCAGCTCAATACCCTAAAAGGTACCGAGAAAGCTCCTGGTGTGGACCTTTTGAGGCTGTACACCCTATAACTAAGAGGTACCAAAACTGCTGCACCCCCGTCCTTTTTATGTGGCAGTCCCCCCCCCCCCCCCCCCCCCCACCTTCGGGTTTATTCACTGGAATGAATTCCTTCTTTTTCAGCCATTGATACTTCACTCCAAGTATGCTTGTCCTGTAAAATCTGGGTTGAGTATCGGAAGCATCTTAATCATAATGTGAGTGGAGTTCTTTTTAATTGTTGAAATGTTTAAAATATGTTATCTCACAATTAGCCTGACTGAATTGAAATTCCTTAGTTGAAAGTGATTTAAGTTTCTAAAGAATTGAGAACAGTTTTGCTATTCATCTGTGGGCTTGAGGTGAAAAAATGAGTAATAACAAAAGCATAAAATTTGTAATTAAAAAAAAAATCAGTGTTAATGAATGTTGGAAAAGCTGATGTTTCAAGAATGGGCGGCAGCAAAAATGGGGATGGTATCTTGTTTTTTCCCTAGCTATAGTTTGCTTGGAAATTATGCTCAATATGTTGAGCCCTTTTCCATTTCTCCTCTTACTTGTTTACTTTATATTTATCTTTGTAATTTTAGAATGGAATAAATAAATAAAATGAAAATGAAATGAAATATGTTGATGCAGTAAACATTCTTTCTAATAGATATAGAACTTTCCTTCCACTAGCTGCTCAAGAGAAATTTAAGATTGACTCCAAAATTCTGTACTGATTACTCTATACAATGTAGGTGCTACAGAGTTGGTGTGCAATAGATGCAGACTTGGAGCATACTTAATAGAGGGTCCATGGTTGTGAAACCGAACAAAGTTCTTTGTTGTATGTTTTTGTTCACTTTTTTGGCCTTGACTGTGCACAAAACACAATTCATGAGTTGTTTACTAATCTAACAGAGGAACTAACCTTTAGAAGCGTTTCAACAAAGATGGCTTTATATTTGTTGGAAGGTCCACAGCCATGCACAATCTTTTGTTTTGTGCTCATGCATTATATGTGAACTACATGGTCATTGACTCCTTTGATGTTTGGTGGGCTTCATAACCATTTCCCTCTATTAACTAATTGCTTGGAGTCAGCAGACTGGCAGATATTTTGTGATGTACTTCATGATGCTCCAATAAATGAAATTTCAACATTTTTAATCAGGATTCTTTGTTCCACTTCTAACCTGATAGATAATCTACTGGAAACCTCCAACGCTACGACTTAAGCCAGTGGCACCTTTTCTAGAGAGAATCAAATATATCTTTGCTTACCTACAGTGTACAATGACTTGAAAACAAATTATTCATTTTGAAATTCTTTTCTTTTCAGTTTTATCTCCTTACTGGTGGTGTACCTCGTAGCTGGAATTCTTTTCAATAAATATCGTAAAGGAGCAACTGGGAAAGAAATGATACCTAACATTAATTTCTGGACTGACTTTCCTTTGCTTGTGAAGGTTTGTAAATGTCAGTTCTTGTACAGCCACAGATGCTTTAAATGATGTTCCTCCTAAGTTGAATGCCCCATAAATGCTCTTTCCAAAATAGGGTGATAATAACGGTTCTTTGAGTTACTGAAAAGAGAAACAATTAAAATACAAAGCAAGGTGTGACCTTTGATGACTTTTGCAAATCATTCAAATTCGCTCTTTGTTTGATGAGGACAGTGAAGTGAATATAATGAACATTACGATTTAGATCGTGTCCCAGAAATGCTTTTTCTAAAATAGAGTGAGACGGTTCTTTGGTTCTTTGGATAAAAAAAGGGAATTAAGACTTACAATGCAGGTTGTGGTCTTTGTTTTTGGTTTGATTACACCAATGAAGTGAATCAGTAATTAGAAACGAAGATCTTTCAATATGATTTTCTGCAAAGACATAGTGATAGAGAAAATAACCGTTATTGATCGTCAACACAGAGAAATGTAGTCGTGCCATTATGGCGACTAAACCAGGATTTCTGGTCGCCAAGGCTGAAATGTTAGTCGCATTGGTGACCGTATCGGTCGCAATTTCGAGCCCTGTGCCTGTTCAGATAGTACTCATAGCCACTTAAGTCTGTTAAACCTCTGCACTATCTAAATAACAAAAACAATTAACAAGCGAGAAGTACAGTTTCTTTGGTCATAATCCCTGAAATTCCTTGTGAGCCTGTGGACGTAAGCTGCGAGCACTAATGCAGAGTGCCCTGGTGATGCTAAAAGTGAAGTGCAACTTTCAAAGGGTCCCAAGCGTGCTAGTTTTTGATTGTTAAATAAAGCCCAAAACCATTGGCATATGGCTGAAGAATTTCAGAGAATTTTATGACGATTTGACCCATGTTTAACTGTTTTCTCTTCCATTGCAGGATGGTGTCGTCTTCTCGTATCAATGTTGCAGAAACGTTTGTTCAAGAAAACAGGACTCATATGAGTCAATATAAATAATACATGTAGCAGGAACTTAGAACACTTCATATTGTACCCACGCAAGAGACATGCCCCAAAACATTTCACATACATTGTATGTATTGATCAGGTACCTGTAGTCCCCATCCCCGTGCGCGTGCAGTTCAACAAATTTACGTCAGTTTTTTATGCGTCTGTCGTGTTATTGATTACGAATTTCGTCATAACACTCATAACATTGTCAAAGTAGCTGTGGATCCACTTGGCAATAGCCGAGTGGATCCGTAGACTACTTTGACAATGTTATGAGGAAATTCATTGTCAATCACAGTACAGACGCATGAAAGACCGAAGTCAATTTGTGTTTTACGATAACAAATTGTCAAGTTGTCCGCTCTTGCTCGTTGACGTATCGCATAAAGTATAAATTCATGTGTCTGTCCGCTTATTGACAATGAAGCCAATTGCCAATGAGCGCACAAGAATTTCTGCAGTTATCGTAAAAATCCTGATTGATTGGTTTTTTTTGTTATTATTGTTATGACTTTTGTAAAAATATGACTAGGAAACAGATACATTCCGCAGGCTAGTTTTCATCGGGCGGGGGGCGGGGGTGGTGGGACTCCCATATGAAAAGGTCAGGGATGCTTGTTGGAAAATTTGAAATTTGATCCCTTAAAGATATCACTTAAAACTAAATGGACTCAATTACCAGCCGCTGTTCAGAACATAGGCACGCAAGGCGTGCAAGAGTTATTTTTTGTGTGTGAAGTGTCGGAGATAGGAGCATTTGTGGAGCTGTTTACAGTAATGATTTGGTTAATTTGACAAGTTTTTTTGGTTACGATGTACAGCAAGAAAGAAACTGGGAATTTATGATGTACATGCGATGTTACATCGGTCATGGTAAGATAGCTAAATGGTGAGCCATAAAATGTTTGACTGAACAAACTACAGTGATCTGACACGTCTCCAGATAAATGTAGATACCATCTTATTTTCTAACAGGCAATTTGATTCGGTCTTTGATACAACCCGCACTATAATTGGTGTGACACGCGCACATGCATAACTCCCTCACTCACCGATCACATAGCCCTTCCAATCCCCAAGAGGAATTTTTGCTCAAAAATACTCAAGTTAAGAGAACTTTTCGCATTTTATACGAATCGTAAGTTTACCCATTTTACACAACACAACGCAACAACACTACTTCACCGAAAATAGAAAGAGAAAAAAACCTCTCTGACACGTTGAAAGTCTGATTTAATCAAATTGCACTTTAACTTGGTGCCACACAATCTTCAAAGAACATTTGAACAGTTTTCATACCTTTTACCTTTAAAAATATCGGACTGAGATGAATGTCGTCAAATAAAACTATTAACTTGCTACTGCAGAGACGTAAAAACCGTCCAGAAATGAAAGTTTCTTTTTTGTTTAATATCCTGGAAACAATAGCCTATAACTTGTCAGTTCTAATTGAATTTACTCGTATATAAAAAACAAGTGTTAAGTTACCATTTGTTACTAAAGATAGCAAACATCTCGTGGGAAAGAGTGGTGACGATTCGTCCGCTCTAATTGAATTTACTCCCTTGTGAAAAACAAGAGTGTCAAATTACACTTTGTAACTAAAAAATAACAATATCTCGTTATATTTGCATGCAACAAGAACAAAACAATCGTTACCCGCACTTACTATTGTAAACGTTAGAACTGTTTCAAATCTAAATAATCTCGTCTCCTCTAAAACATGTCCTAAGAACTAGAAGCGACGATTCGTGACCTCTAATTGAATTTACTCCTTGTGAAAAACAAAAGTATCAAGTTACCTTTGTAACTAAAAATGAAAATATCTCGTTGCATTTGCATACTACTAACTCACGAACTGTTTCAAACCTCAAGGCTCATCTCGTTCATAACTAACATCCTCAGCCTAACCTACAGAAAATGTCTAAGTAAACCCAATATATGAATACTTCCTCCTCTTTTATAGAAGAATAAATATGGCCGTTCTGAGCTGTATCGGGATCAAATCTTCTCACATACCATTTACCTTTACAACAAGAAATTTGATTGGTTGTTTATAGTAGATCCAATCTGATTGGTGTGACGTACATACATCTCTCACTCACTCACTCATCCATTGACCCATCCATAACATACCCGACGCGCCGACTAAGAGGTATTTTTTTTACAAAAAAAATAACTCAAAAAGGAGCCAGCGCTTGTAGACCGGACTCAAGAGACCGGCGGAAATCGAGCCTAAAAACGGAAATAAAAGCGTTTTTCACTATCACTTCTTCGAGTGCACCCCTAAAGATACTTTGACAGCTCAAAATAGCCCTCGCTAGCACTCTAGCAAAACAACAGTGGTAAAAACTCCTCTTACTCGCGTAGAATACAAACAGGGAAGCTGCAAGACGAATGGGGATAAGACAGGATACCTTTCAAATTGCTCTTGTTGTAAACAAGCTTTCCATGGGGAAAAAGGTTTAGATAGCCCAAATGTGCGTTTCTTTTGTCACTCCTGCACGAAACGAATCTCTTGGGTCAAATTACTAACCGCTGCCCTCGAAAGGAGCCCGCGTTCCTCTCGATAGAAAAGCCGGAATATCTGGTTCGCACCAGTATTCATTTTATGGAAGCAGATTTTCACTATTTCGAAATGTTAGACTCGTGCGTCTCACAAGTAACGGCCCGAACGGGATGATAAGCTTTTGATCAAGACAACTGACCAGACCAAGGAAAAGGTGTTGATAATTTGATATGATTTCAAAACAATTGTTATATTTATGTGCTCATTTTTTATAACAAAATGTGCAATATTTAATTTGTGGGAAAAAGATCGTCACATTGAACTTATTTTAATAAGAGGTAATTCTTGTAAGCAAAATATAGAGAAATTTAGTACTTTTATGTTATTTCAATAAAGAATTCATTTCACAAGATTTCATGATTTTCAAACTTCATATGTCACATTCAGTTTTGATTAACAGGGGATAACATACCTGAGGGGACACCGGCAGCTGCCTTTAGTGCCTTTTCATATGAGCCCGGCCAATCTGGCTTGCTCGGTTTCCGAGATCTCGGTAACCGGGATGAACACTCCAGTCCGAGTGACCGGGAAGAAACTATTTTGACAAAATGGCATAACTTTTACCTTGTATTTGTATGTGTTTCCACTTTAGAAGTATGCCAATCAGCTTTATAAGTAAAGTTACAAGAGTTCATAAAGCTTCCATAGTCGCGTGCGATCCAAGTTGATGTTCCACCTTTTTAGTTTTGTTTCATCAATTTCATCCCGTTTGACTGGGCTGAATTTTTCTATATCAGCGTCCCGGTATAAAAACGAACTCAGCCCGGTTTACCATTACTTTACGAAGCAAGTCCGTGCCGGTCGAGTAACGCCAAATGAGTATATCTAAGCGGACTGCATGGAGAATTATACTGTTATTCAAGTTTCTCAGAACACGACTCGAGCAACATGTGGTCTTTTCACAGGTTTTCGCGTTGTACCGATGACCTGGAAAATTTCAATTAATGGTATTAAAACGTTTATAGCTTTGACCACTGAGGGACCGCAAATAATAATAGATGGGTAATTTCCGCTAAACCTCACTGAAGTCATGTTGACCGGCCTTGCGGTTCCGTCTACAGGTCCGCAAATGAAGATCTTTGGATCATTCCTCAGATTGGTCAGCAAAATTGATCCATGCAGGACCAGAGATTCCGGGATCGCTTGTGGTTCGAGGGTCATTCATGGACGGAGATCATTCGGACTGCCTAGTTCCTCAAATCGAATGAGCACCAATAGAGTCCTAAAGTGATGACGTCACAAAAATAAAATTTTTGAAATTATGGGATTTGATGTAATATTCTCATAGAGGATCCTAAAAGATGCCCTCATCCCAAAAATTAGCTCTGAATTGCAATTCCTGATAGCCGGAGATATAAGGGATCAAAGTTTGATAGCATCCCATACAAACCCTTCAAAATTTGTTTCAGTTCCTTCAGTTTAGAACTGACTCAAAATTAGAGAGATTTATATGGGGCAGTACCAAATTTTCGTCCTTTATATTTCGGCTTGGAATTATAATTAAGAGGTAATTTCTTTTCATGTCTTTTTTTCCCGTTCTGCATTGGAAGAATGGAAGCTGTGTTAATCGATCGAAACTCCACGCCATTCGGGTGGTACGTTACTTGCAAAAAAACCCCTCATGGATTTAGATACAACATTCTATCATACAAACTGTAACCCATCCGGCTATTTTTCTCTCTTGCTCTCTGTTAATAAATTACATTTTTCCCTTAAATGTTTTGCCAAAGTTCCCTTTATTTCTAGAGATGTCTCTTGCTCCCTCAAATTAATTCTCAAAATTTCCCGTGCTCCCTTGAAATCCATCATGATGTTCCCCTAAACCTCTGGGAGGCCTTCAGTGTCATGAAGTCTTAAGTCCCTCTGTATTTCAGCCTGGAGCCCTACAGGCTCCCTAACCACAACTTTTTTGAATCTGTTTGGTGTTTTTTTTTAACTTTTATTTTTATCTTTATTTTTATTATTTTTTTATTTTTTATTTTTTCGTAACCTTTGGAGGTCGCAGCGGAGGATCCCCTACCAGTAGAGACCTCAAAAGCATGCACTGCATTGTTCTCAAGGCGATATTGCAAAATACTCTCTGCTTTGGACTTTGTTCCACAACATTTAAAGCAGTGATTGACAGTTTAACTTGTACTTGAAAGGGAAGAAGTCTTCCTTTCAATTCTACGCAAAATGTCTGTCTTTTTTTATATGTTGATTTCCAGTTTACAGTTGCAGCACTGTGAGGTCCAGTTCAGACGTCGTGCTTCTGCCGTGCCGAACTAAATTCAGGAATTAAGTTCGACAAAAGCACGGCAGAAGCACGGTGTCTGAATCAAACTTTTGAATTAAGTTCGGCAAGCAATTAAGTTCGACAAGCTCTGCCGTGCTACACGACTCTGGCACGGCAGCGATTCAAACGTCGTGCTTCTGTCGCGCCAAACTAAATTCATAAATTATGTCAATGTGTTTTGGCGAGATTTCGTTCCCTCGGGGAGTTAGGAGGAGAATTGTTACGAGGCTTCAGTAAACCCTGGATTTGATTCGACTCTGGCACGACGTCTGAATCAGAGTTGATTTCCTGCCGTGCTACAGTTGAACCAAATTGCAATTTAGTTCGGCACGGCAGAAGCACGACGTCTGAACTGGGCCTGAAAGACCCGATAATTTTTTTTTCAGATAATTTTGTTCGTATAATGGCGGGAAAATTCCTGCACGTGATGGCGGTTCTTTTCAACCAATCACATGGCGCAGCTGTGACTACTAATTCACAAAGTGTGTACACGTGGAATTTCATTCGGCGATCGATCGAACCAGAGAGAAAGTAACAAAATGGCGTTTTCGTTAGATCTTAAGCGAGTGTTGATCAGTGACAGCGTTGATAGCTGCTGCAAAACAATTCTCGAAGCGAATGGCATCGCTGTGGACTTAAAAACAAAGCTCACCAAAGAAGAGCTTCTCGCAGAAATACCGGTAAGGGAAAGTTGATCGACATGCACCGACAAAATTTGCGGTCTTAATCGATTTGTCTTTGGTTTTTATCGGGCTGATCTTTTCTGTTTCAGAACTATGATGGTCTGATTGTTCGATCAGCTACTAAGGTGACTGCAGAAGTGATCAAGGCTGGAAAAAAACTCAAAATCATCGGTCGCGCAGGAACAGGCGTTGACAACATCGATATTCCAGCAGCTTCACTTCAAGGAATTATTGTTATGAAGTAAGCTCAAGTTAAATAGCCGGAATTATTTAATCTCTCTCTGTTGTTTTATGGTTTCCAGGAAAGTTGAAGTAATCTTTGAAGTATCTTTTCCTCTTTTTCTTCGATGTGCAATGATTTTCCGTAGAGTTGTGTACGAATTTTGTACAAATTCGTTAGAATATTGTGCGGGTAAAATTTTAGCTTATAAGCTGGCACTCATACACAACGAAATAACCTTCATCGTGATAGTTCTCTAAGATCAGAAGTCCACCATAAAAGCGAATCGAGGACTTCTTGACAGGACAGGAGTTTGTTCCAATATTCACATTGAATGGTGTGACTTTCCTAGGTTGTGTGGAATCACGACTCGTTTGTAAAAGTACTGAGGTGTAAAATTTCGTCACATCACGAGGCTCTCGATCGTTTGTAACGGTTTTCTGGAGGAAAATCCTTCACAAAATAGAAACAGATTGAACTAAACCTGGGAAAGTATTTTTTTGTAGGTTTTTTTCTTATTTTCGATGGTCTGAATTTGTTGCCTAGAACAATTAAACTTAATTCCACAACCAAAATTAATTAAGGCCGGGCCTGTTCATAGTCATGAAATTTATTCATTCCGGAGGAGTTAGTTAACTGTCACACATTTTGGGATATTTTGCAACTTTGCATCCATCGATTAGTGCTGAAAACAAGGACTGTGCTATTTGGAAATTGTTGGAGATCTGACTGTTTTTTCAAGGAAAGGAAAATAAATAAAATTATCAATACCTTCCCCCACTAAGAAATTACCCCAGGGATAATTACAGAATTTTATAACGCTTTTACCGGTCGGTAAAACGCAGCTAATGGAACATGACATCCCTTGAGGGTTAGGCTGTGTATGTTCGTCACGCAATCCAGTAGGATTAAACAATAGTACAATACTGAATGCTCAATTCATGAATGAACTTTCCCTTATTCTAGCAGTTAGCACAAACACTATTCATGTCTGTAATTTAGATTCTATCTTGCGGTTTAATCTAGCAAAATATCTTAGCTTCTCCTAGATTGGCCCATATATTTGTTAGCCCCATTCATTGCTAACAAGCTCTCCACGTTGCGTCTATTTAGTTCATAGTACATCTGTACCTATTGGTCGAACTTTGAGACACTGCCTTGCTATGTAAATCTCAATGTACTGTCAGAGGGCATTATCCTGGCAGCTTGCACGAGAGTGCACAGTTGGTAACAATTTAGCCATAAAATTTCCCTTCTATTTGTTATTTGTCAATAAACTGGGGTCACTCCTTGCAGTTCAGTTAAGTCTGCATAGCGACTTTCCCAGCCCCAAGCTTTGGCATGTTACTTTGTGTCTTGCCATCTTATATCCCAGCCTTTACCTTGTCCAATCCAGCCTGTGCTGTGCTGGGGAGATTAAGGCTCTGCCAATACTCGTTTGATTCCCACGTTAGTGGGGGAATAAGCTAAGTGAGGCTTTTAGTTTGTGCACCTATCATGAAGTCACATCAAACCTGCCACAGGGCTGTGTCCCCCTCAATTACGCCATGTTGTTTGTGTATTTTGTGTTGACCTTTTATCTGGTTGCGTTACATTCTACTCTTAGTTTGCATGAATAGCGGAATAGTGACATTGATGTTTTCTTAACCTGATAACATATTTATGAAGTTCTGTCTCTAGGCTTCTTTATTTTGTGTCCTTAACCTTCAGAAGTTTTATGTTTACACCACTATGACACTGTTATTCCAACACATTTAATCTACTACCTCTCCCATGGAAGGGTTTTTGCTTAAATTTGATTTTTTCCCCCGCCCTATGGAGATTCCTGACTGTCTTTAGACTTTCTGGGAACCTTTTCTGTCTTATTTTTTAAGTATGACCTACCTTATGATTGGTAAGAATTTTTTTCTGGAGCTGTGCAAATTGAGGGTAGTTTAACAGCACCTGTTACAACAATCAATAGTACAACAGTAGCCTAATGGCTTGTTGGGTTGAATCAATGGGGATCATGCAGTCAAGGTTCTTTGAACTCTGGCTGGTGTCACTGCGTTGTGTTCTTAGGCAGAACAGTTTGCTCTCACAGTGTTTCTCTCCACCCAGTTGTATGTTAAAAGGGAACCAGCAAATTAATGCTGGTGGGTAACCCTGTGAAAAAAAACCACCATTCCATGCCAATTGTTATGGAAACCAGAGATTGCCAGTTAAACACAGACTTGGCATGTATCTCTTTCCCTATCTCTGACAGCATTTTCTTAATGGACATTTTTTTTGTCTTTTTGTAGCACACCAGGTGGCAACACAATAAGTGCTGCTGAACAGACTTGTGTACTTATCAGCTCTCTTGCAAGGTATGATATTGGCTGTTCACAAGTAGTCTGTAGTTGTCAAATGTTTGTTGTCAATCCTATAGTGTCAGGACTTCTTTAGATTTCTGAACATACAAGGATTTTTTATAAGTCAGTTGAGAGTATTTATAATCAACATTTCTTATTTCCAGTCTCTGTCTAGTCCCAATGGTGTGTTTAAAATTCCAAAATCTTCAAGACAAAAAGGAATCAACTTAATAATTATTACAGTGACCAATCTCCTCAAATTTGTATGGAGTTTGCATGTAATGTGAAACATAGACATTTTAGGTTTAAACGCTTTGCTTAAGTTTATTTTCAGGAGATCAAAGTTTTGAGACCTTCATTGCATTGAGGTATTAAGTCTATGTATTAAATTCAAGACCATTGGCATGTTTCTTTTCTCGGCAGACATATTCCACAGGCTGCTGCATCCATGAAAGAAGGAAAATGGGACAGAAAGAAGGTACGATTAACCGTTTTTTGAAACACGGTTCTCTATGTGTTAAACACTTTCAGATCCAAGGTGAACAACATTTAGCTTAGGCCATGTATCCTTTACTTGTAAACAGAATTATATTACACATCATTCTGTAATCAGAGAAAATCGTTACTTGTAATTAAAAATATGTTGTCTTTGTGTATGTACCCGACCAAATGTTCATAGCTAATTTGAAAAGTAATTTAAGGTTATCATCAAGGAGAACTTGTCTTTTAATTTTGAGCTTGGTAGTCCTGGATAAGATTTGTTGATCTAATATATATTTAATCCACCTTTTTTAGTACATGGGAACTGAGTTGCTTGGCAAGACCCTTGCAATTGTTGGATTAGGAAGGATTGGTAGAGAAGTAGCTCATCGAATGCAGTCTTATGGAGTGACGGTGAGAATACTATCATCTAGAAGGAAATAAACACCTGATTGTAATTCATTCTAAACAACATTCAGGACAATTATGTTATGAACATGTCATGTAATGTTCCAGAAAATACCCCTCTCACAGAAGTTCTTTAGTTTTAGAAACCCCCCCCCCCCCAACACCCTGGAAATTCTGGTTTAGCTTCATACCTTCCTTGACATTTTTTTGCTTTTGAACCCCCCCCCCCCTGCCCCCCACTTTCCCCCTCAGAATTTCCATTAACCTCCTTCAGGGTGGGAACTGCATATTGTGCGCCGACACAGTTGTATAGAAAATAGTAAATTATGAGCTGACTCCGGTAGGGCCAGATGGGTGGACACAGCTATTCAGTCCTAAAAAAGCCATCCAGATGACACACATCAGCTAATTTTTACAGCTTATGGATGGTTGATGGTTTACCAAAGCAACGATGCCATTGACCAATATTGTTGCTCCTACATGCTGCTCACCCAAACAATTCAAGAATGCCACTGCTATAAGCAAGTAGTAAATCAGTTTTTCAAAATTGTTTCTAGCTAAGAGTAATTTAAACTTATTATTTTTCCAATCAGACCATTGGTTATGATCCACTTGTTCCTGCTGATGAAGCAGCAAAGTATAACATTGAGTGGATGGAGCTCAACCAACTGTGGCCCAAAGCTGACTACATTACAGTGCACACTCCTCTTATTCCACAAACAAAAGGTACATGTAGGTGCGATTTTGATTATTAACCCCTTCAAGTTGAAAAGGAAGTCCACCCAATTTTCTGGGTAATAGTTTTGAGTATGTGCATGAAATCATAAAGTGTTATTACGTGGTTTTTTTTTCTTGATTGTGGTCTTCTCTACAAGTTTTTGCAATCCAAGTGCACTTTTGAGCAAAATAAGAATTATTTCAACGAAATTACAAATCAAGGGGATGAGAGTTTAATTTATCACAGTCCAAGAAATTATGAAAAGACTGATGTTTATTATTCTTACTACTTACAAATTTTATTATACATAATTCATATGTGATGTTTTTGCACAGGTCTCTTGGGTGATAAAACATTCCCACTCTGTAAAAAGGGTGTCTATGTGGTGAACTGTGCACGTGGCGGCATTATTGATGAGGCTTCACTGTTGAAGGCCCTGGAGTCAGGACAGTGTGGTGGAGCAGGGTTGGATGTGTTTGAGAGTGAACCTCCAACTGGTGAGTTACCTTACAGTTTAAAATGTAACGCAGATAATAAGATTTTCAATTGAGTATCGAAAAACCAAAACCAAATGTAATCACTGCTCTAACCAGTCACAAAGAGCACAGACAGTACGGTGTACCAATCACAACTGAAAGTTATTACATGAAGGTCACTTATTATGCATGGGAAAATGTGTGCGAATGAGTAACAATTGGTTTTGGTTTTACAAGTTTCTGATTGGATGAAAAAGTGGTCTGAGTTTTTTAAGCCAATCATGTAGGGAAGTAATGTAAATGAAAACGTTTCTTTCATGGTTTCTTATAATTGTTTACAGGAGTATCAGCGCAGTTGGTCCAGCATCCTAACGTAATAGCCTGTCCTCATCTTGGTGCCAGCACAGTTGAAGCACAGACCAGAGTTGCGAAAGAGATTGCTGAGCAGTTTGTAGATGCCGTACAGGGAAAGGCACTCTTTGGTGTGGTGAGTGATCATAACTTAATTTTTTTTAGTGTTTGCTTGTTGCAGTAAGTTTTCTTGGAGAGAATGATTCAGAGATAAGTTAATATGGAGTAATCTGTATGATGCACGTTTATAGTTAGTAATGTATTGTGATCAAACTCTTATTACTCCTTACTTGTAATTTTGATAACTTTACTGTAAAACATGTAGGGATGAGAAATACAGAAAATGTTAACTAGGTGATACTGTTGAAAGTTATTTGAGTTGTCGCACATCACTCCTCCCCGGCCATCAGTGGGTGAGGAGCATTGTATGACAAGCAATGTTGGCTGTGTAGGAGACTAACACGGTTGTGATGAATCACCAAGTTTTTGTTGTTAAATAAATATTAATAAAAAGACATGTATGGAAACCGGTCAGGATGATCACCAGTATCTTCAGCTTGAAATTGAACATTTCTTTGTTTGCATTTTACCATAGATCAATGCAGCATTCTTGACAGAAGCCCTGAAGTCCCATGCACAGCCCTGGTTAAGTTTGGGAGATAAACTTGGTAAGGTTGCTGCATGCCTTGCTCAAGGAAAAATCTCCAAGGTAACAGTGACAACACATGGTGCTGAAATGAAGTCTACAGGTTGCTACATCACTGCTGCAGTGTCAGCAGGAATTATTGGAGGAAATGATATTAATTTGGTAAACTCTGCTGTCGTTGCCAAAGAGAAAGGATTTGAGGTATACATTAATCCCTGAATTCAAATTGAATGATTAGCCTTTGACACTTTTAGAAAGTCGTTGTGTTGTATGTGGTCATGTTGTATGTGCCATGTTAGCAATTTTAGAAACTTTGATGAAAACCTCGGGTTCATTGTCTGCATGTGCAGATCATTTTAATGTGGAAATTGTAGTTAACTATTTGGAGCTCAATGTATGGTAATAAAGGAAATGACTGAGTACATGTATTCCACAGCTTAACTCATAAAGCATTTTGAGTGTACTGTACAGGTATTTGGAACCATGGGTTTTGATGTTGTCATTAGGAGGATGGAGGGGATGGGAGAAGCATTACTGAGTCCCATACAGTACATACCTAAAAGTCCAATCACCCCTTCCCTGGGTCACACAAAAGCCTGAACATTTATTAACATGTTTGTGTGTTTTTGCAACTGAATCAGACACTTAACAGCTATAATTACGATTAATATTTATTTGACTGTGATAATTATTTATGATGCTGACTCAATAATATTATAATATTAATTTGCGGTCTTCACTCATTTCTCTTTTCTCCTTTATACAAGGTATCGTGCAACCATGTTGATGCTGTAGGGCTCCCTTACGCTGCTGCAGTGTCAGTCACAGTCAACAGTGATGGCAAAGATACCACAGTAACAGGAGCAGTGGTTGGTGTTGGTGTTCCTGTGCTAGTCAAGTACAATAGCCTGGTGTTCAGTGGTGCTGTGTCACTCTCTGGAAACTTGTCCTTTGTCAAAGGAAATCCTGGAAAGGTTTTGGCTGAAATTGTGCCTAAGTTTGGCGATAATGGTGCAATCAACTACGTCCATGTTGCAGGGGGTGGTGCGGAGAGCATAGTCGTCATCTGCACCTCATCTCCAATCTCTGCCAATTGCCCATGTGTTTCACTGTAATTTCGGTCAGGTCTTAGAGGTTGCTAACTGGTCTCTCTTGCAGTTTTGAGTTGGATTGTCATGGAATGCTCCTCACCTGGACAAGTTGCGTGACAACCCAGTTAAGAATTGTGAAAGACACAAGGTGGTCGTGAGGTTTCATTGAAACAATGTGAACATAGTTTGACTCTGCCAAAATAATTGACTAATGACATGTTAGAATGTATCAAATTGATGTATCCAAACAAGATTTTTTTAAAGAGTGAATTCTTCATGAACTGACACAAAGATGCTGGTTTCACTTTGCTGAAATAGAGGGTGAAGATGTAGAAGTGCTTTAGTAGAAGCTTTGTTGTGACTTCAGGGTGAAGTTTGTTTGACTTAATTTCAAGCACAAGCATAATATTATACATCACATGAGGCACGAAGTGGACAGATTGAGAACAGTGTGGCTTGAAATTAATCAACAAGGGAGCATTTGCTTCTCCATCAGCTGACAATTGAGCTGCTGTACAAGACCGATAAACAACCTGAAGTTGAGATTATTTATTATTTTATGTCAAATTTCCTGTTCAGTATATACATGTATCTTGTACAGCAGTTCCTTCTGTGTTTTGTGTTCTGGAGGTTACAAGTTCTAATAAACTAAATTAAAACTATATAATAATTATTATAGTTTATTAGGTAAGTTATGTGATGGTGCAACTAAATAAAGCCAGTCTATGAGTGAGTGATTTTTTCCCCTTGCCTTGTTACATCCTTCCTGTCACAGACATAATAATGGCTTGGTAATAACATTATTGTTACTTTAATAAATCTCTCTCTTCAGGTAATTAATGAGCCATATCAAAAACCCAACTTGGCCCCCAAGACATAGGGGAATATAGAAAACATTAGCCTGAGAAAAGCTATTCTTTATGTCTTCACTATTTTACAGCTCATTTAAAAAGGACGTATTTTCACTTCAATAAATACCGTACTGCTGTGAGATAGCTTCGTAAATACTTGTGTTGAGTGTGCTGCCATTTGAGACCTTCAAGGTTAAAATAGGACAGTTTCTAAATGTCGGATTCTTATGATAACTTTTTTTTTGCATTCTCAAACTGTGCTGTGCCAAAAAAATAAAATGATAAATAATAACACCCTTTTAAAAGGTAGTAGTGCAATAGAAGCTTGCAATAAATTTTCTGCTTTATAATATAAATACGTAAGCCAATCAAGCTTTGCATCCTGCGACATTTAAGTTCAAAGTCTCACTGATAACTTAATATAATGCTGTTATGGCCATCAACCTGATTACTTCAACTTTCTTATTCATGAGTTATTACTTCATGTTCCAGGTTCTCATATAGAAGCATAACCACTCCGACTTGAACCTCCTCCACATAGTTCTCTAAGTGAATGAGATGTAAACACACAGCCATCCTTAAAAATAAAACAGGATAATTTTAAACAGTACAGTGAGGGTGGCTGGTGGTGGAACATTGAAGTTGAGGGAAAACAAAACTCAATGTTTCCCACAGGTACAGTCATTAAGAGTTTAGTAGTTATACTTCCCAACTCAAAAATAGAAAAAAAAACTTCAAAAAAATGATATGCTTGTTGCCTGCTGACACTACAAATTTGTCACAGTATCAAGGTGCACGACAGGATCATGTGCACGTCGAAAGTTCAAGTTGTTGTTTCCCTAGGGAGTTAGTTTAGTTTTGATCCATGCAAGTGACACAGTTCTCCTCCATTCAGAAAACGTATCTGAGTTGCGAGGTATAGCAATTATTACTGAAGCCATGAGTGGCGGGGAAATGTCCACTACTAGCCACTGATACAGAGGGGAACAGTATCATTTTGTTTTAGTGTTTACCAAACTGTCAAGTTCCTCAATTACAGCCTCTATTTTATTCTCACATAATTTATGAGGTTGAGATATTTTAATTTTTGACAGTTTATTTTTTAATTAATATCATATCTGTTGTCATTGATTGTCAATATTGTTGGCTTTTCTGTGGGAGAGGGAAAAAGATGCACTTATGCACTTTAAGTGAATTACAGTTAAACCCTGCTATTTCGAACTCTCAGGGGAAATGAAAAATAGTTCAAAATAGCGGGAGTTCAAAATAGCTGATAGTAAATGACTGAAGGGCAAATCCAAGGGAAATGGTTTTGAGTTCGAAATAACAGAGAATTCAAAATAACCAAGTTCGAATTAGCGGGGTCCAGCTGTATCTGATTTAGGCCCCCGGGTAAACTGAACACGAGAACTATACATACTGTACTACTTACAGTAAAACTACCACAAAGTAACACACCTTTACTAAATAAGGGAAGTCTGCCCAAAATGAGTAGTTTGGAAAAACCTCTTTTCCCTCAACTTGTCTGGCATACTTGTTAAACAAAATTCCACAAATGATATAAACAATTAAGAGACAGGAAAACCTGGAAAAGAAAGGTTTACAATGCAATACAGAAAACAATATTACCTAAGGATATCAGTTTTCACTAGCACAATCTTAAACCTCTCCCTTTGGTATGTAGTAGAGCTCGGTAACTTATCACTCAGGCAGACACCTCCTTAATATGTACACACTTTCCAGTACTTTATAATGTGAACATAATTTGACTAAAGATAGATTGCTTAGTCACGTTCAACCCACTGTGCAAACTTTACCCATTTTGCAGACACTTCTGTAAAATATACACCTAATTAATATGGGCCACTCTAAAAGCACTAATGCCCAGGGATATATAGGGGGCTCCACCTGAAAGGGGGATGACAAATGGTCCTGCAAAAATCATGGATCTTGCAAAATTGCCATGAATTTCACTACTCTAACTTGCAGTCTTGTATTTTTTTAGCAGTTACGTGTATCTCACGGTCTCAATTTTTTTCACAAAGCTGGCTTAGTAAAGTCTTGAAGACTGTATCGATTTGTTTGTTAATGTTTACTTTATTAATGTCTGAACATCTTAGAGGCTTTAACATCTTGCACTCTCATTGAACCACTTTAAAGTCATGGGGCTCTGGCTTGTAAAGAAAATTGTTAGTCTCGCCTTCTTGCAAAATCTTGCATTTTGCACTTTTCACTTTCTATAAGAGAGTAGGTAGGTAGGAAAAGTCTGCATATGAGCCAAGTGGCCCATTAGGCTGGTGCTTATCTCCAGTTTCTGTAGGATGAAGTGACTAGGAGTATTTCTACTCCCAGAGAGTAGCGCTAAGTATTTATTCATAAATTCCTTTCAAAATATCTCAAACAAACACACTCGTCTGGTAAATGACTAATTTATCCAAGAACTTACTCAATTCAGGGGTATAGAAGAGGGAACATTAAAAGAGAGAACACTGCTTTGGGGAATCATTTTTGAAAAGGCTACGTTTTCTGTCAAAACTGGCAATAAAGGGGCAAGGATTTGCACCCTGGGGCACAGCCTCCACCTATAAATCATTGTAAGTTGAGTGTGGGGTAATAAAGACTGTTTGTCTACAACTGTCAGGCATGTGACATTTGTATGACATGCAATAGTAATGACTTGGGCATAAATTGTTTTAGCAACATGTCCAGTAGTTCATGTACATTAGTGGTGGCGAATGGTCCTTTAAAAACCAATGGTCTCGCAAAATTTTCGCCAAATTTCACGGGTCTCACAATCTCATTTTTTAGCGGTTATGTGCATCTCGCAGTCTCGATTTTTCTCACAAAGCTGTCTCACAGTCTCGATTTTTTTCAAGGCTAAGAAAGTCGTTAAGTACTGATTTGCTATTTTTTTTTTGTTTTTATAAAGTTAAATGACATCATAACATCTTAGAACCTGGACATCTTGAGTTTGCATTTAAAACACTTTGAAGTCTCGGTCTCGCAATTGAAGAAATCAAAATGTCTCGGGCTCACAAAGAAAAACGCCAATCTCGTCGTCTCGCATTTATCATTCGCCACCCATTACATTCTGCCATGTACTATCTTAAAGGCTAGTTTATAAATAGTCTGTTACATCACAACAGAATTGACTGTCCATACGTGATGACTAGAATGCTTCCTATACTCAATCCAGTAGAAGATGTAGAAGATGTAGAAGATGGGCAAGCATATTTGGAATGTAAAACAGTTGTCTGAAAATAAATAAACACACAGAGAGACATGAGCAGATTTCACCTCGGTTGTTAAAAGTGAAAAACAAAATAACACTTTTTCTACAAAAATGTTAATTTTAGTATGCTATAACTGAATACTGTCAGTACGTACATGCTTATTTGTAGAGACATCAAAGTCCACAGGATCAACTCTACCTTCTACTGTTTTATCACATTGCAATGCCACATTGAACTCAGATTTGCTTCAAAAAAAAAAAAATGTATTCAAATAACATGTTGTTAATTAAGAAGGCAACATACATGTAAACCATCCCATAGTTTCTCTCAGGCGCTAAAGTTCTAAGCAAAATACTTCAGCATGTCAGGTACATGTATGTTTTGACTGAAAGTCTAGAGTATCGCAAACTTGTAAAATGTAAAATTGGGATTTAGATTCTGCATGCACTATGACTGACTTAAGTCTCAAACTTTGTTTAACTCTTTTGTTTTCCTCCATACATGTATCATGGAGCGCATACATTTAAAGAAACCAAAGTCACGAATATAAATTTGTTAGTTTACTGTCTAAAACTCACCAAGTGTAGCTCCCCACCTGCGTCTATAATATTTCTTACTTATTTCTCTCTTGTTCGCAAATTCCAGTCATGTTTTATAACATTTTAGTACATTAGAATACATGTTTTTGACTTCTTGAATCGATAATTAAAAGCACGACGGAAGCAGTCAATTTTCATTTTGTTACTTTGTAGTGAAAATCAGAAAATTGCACGTAATTGAGTTCAGCAGTCAGACAGTTAGAACAAAAATTAGTTCACATTTATAAGGACAAACTTTTTCATATTCATAATATAAAATAACATGACTGTCACAATAAATTCTTTATACGTCGATAATGCTGGTGCTGTATATGTCAAAACACATCTCCCATTCTCTCCAAGCACACAGTCAGATGTGCTCTGTAATGCCACTTTAAAATAGACAACCTTAGTCAATATCGTCTGCTCAGAACAAGCCTGTCAGGAAAAGATAAAAATGCAGAATGTTTCACAATGAATGCAATTCAAGTAATAGTAACTGGACTTAGACAGAGGGAAACAATTCAGGGAGTAATCGACCGTGAAGCCCAAGGCCGATTCGAAATTAAGAGCACGATTACTCCCAGAATTGTATGACACAAGGTCCATTTCTAATTGATCATATCTACAATCATGGACAAAAGTGTTGAAACATTTGAGCAAAACAAACGCTTTCTTTCAGCATCCTTCTGTAATTAAAAAAAACATCTTTATTGTCCATAGCCAAACCCCCCTCTCCCCCTTTTCAATGTTGAAATATGCTCCATGGACACTGTCATGTGGTTACAACATTGAAAAGGGGAGAGGGGGTTGAAATGTGAAAATTGGAGATTGAAAAACTCACACATCCAACGAAACAGGTTTTTTTGGGGGGAGCGTCTCAACTGCTTTTGTCCATGATTGTAGATAGCAAATTTCAGAATTAAAAATGTCTTTTGAGACTTCTTTTCAGTGAAAAAGTTAGTAGTGCTTTTCATAACTTTTAAAAACTGTAGGAAACATTGAGAAGGAAGCCATGTAATTGATGTGTGAATGGTGTTGGTATCCAATTACAAAAAGTTCAAATTGGATACCTGTAATTGGACACCTGTAATTGGACACCCAAGTGATCGCACTTGGGTGTCAAGGGAACTCCTCACTGATTGATAATATCATAATGTTGCTTTTTTTATTATGCTAGTTTGAACAATTTTGTGGTTTATCAATACAATACATACACAGTTAGCTACTAACAGACCCTAAAAATTAACAGGTAATGGTGCTGATGTCTCATTGTAAACCATCTTATGTTCAGTTGTTTTCTGTAAATAGTGTGCAATAATAAACTTGACTTGACTGGACTGATATTCACATCTGATTATCTGATTTTCCAAGGGTACATCAGGATCTTATCCAATATCTTAATCCTCAGACAACCTTGCCAAGATCTTTCTTAGGTAAAGTCTGTATATAACCCATTAGTGGCCCATCAGGCCAGTGCTTATCTCCAGTTTCTGTCACATGCAGTGGCTAGGAGTATTTCTGCTCCACCCTTGATGGGACACTAGTCCATCGCAGGGTTACCCCCAGCATTAAATTCGCTGGTACCCATTTATACAACTGGGTGGAGAGAGGCACTGTGAGAGCGAAGTGTCTTGCCCAAGAATACAACACAATGTCCCCAGCCAGGGCTTGAACCCGGACCACTCGATGCCGAATCAGGCGCACTAATCATGAGGCCACTGCCACCACCTCCAACTAAGATCATTAAGGTCTTGCTAAAAGTGAAGAACAGTTCCCAAAAGATATTGTCGGTCGTCCATTGGACAACTGTCAGTCGACTGTTGGCCACTGTCGGTCAACTGTCAGCCAGCTGTTGGCTGTCTATCGACCAACTTCCGGTCGACAGTTGGCCAACAGTTGGTTGATAGTCGGCAAACAGTTAGGTAACAGTCAGCTGACAGTTGCCAAAAAGATGAACAGCAATGTGTTTTGGGTATTACGTGTTTAAGGTCACTTTTTGGCCTACTTAATACTGTTGGCCAACTGTCAGTAATGTGACCATAATGTGCTGGTAACATGCTGGCCAACAGTTGGCCAACAGGTAACCACTAACCGAAAATGGGAGTCTTTGTTCAGTATACTAAGCTCTCAGGGTTTCTAAACCTTATTAGGGCACCTATTAGAAGGTCAACTTTCACCAAACCTGGTTCGTATCGTTTTTTATTTTGTCAACATTTGTTGAGACTAACTTATGCTTTGACACGGTCAAAATTACGTTTATACATTCCAGATAAAAGCACACTTGTCTTGTGACAAACATGGGGACACTGTACTTACTGCTACATCAGTACAAGCTGTTCCACTCAGTGTATACGAGTCACAGGGATTCCAGCTGAATTTGAATTCCTTTTTATTACAAGGAATATCTTGAAACCTGAGACAAAAGAAGCTTAGAAGCTTATAAAATCTTTACAAAGTGTTACGAGAGCCAAATCCGACGATCACATCCCAGAATTCTTACCTCGCTTTTCCACCTGTACCTGCCAGTTTCTTGAGACTTATTTCTCCTTCATCTGTCGAACAGCTACACTGATCTATTTTTTTACACTCCTTCACACTTAAAACGAACTTTGACAACGACCAAACGGCGATAAATCGTAACACCAAGTGAATCATCTGATCCGCCATATTGCCCTCGACTTCGTGTCGACTGAGGTTAGCCTGGTCATGGTTCAAAAGGATCCCGTCCCCAGGGTTATCCCTAGGGCTAGCTAAGATCCCGACCTTCTGAACGGGTCTGGGCGTTCCAGCAAGTATTTTAGGTAATTCTGGTTGTTTTCTCCGAATAGCTATTGCCCGAAAGGCAGTCTTTCAGTTGGCAAAATCGCTGTTACAAAAGGAGGATGTTTTCCGGAGCATCCACTGCAAAACGCAGAGTTCGGACTGTGGACCAGGGGTAAAATGCAGACTGCAGACTTTTTCACTGAATCGAGTTAGGTTTTCTATCATTGATAGCTAACCGTAAACAGGGTAACCTGACTGATAAACAGGCTAACCGGAGCGCTATTCGGGCTAACCGGAGGGCAGACTTTCTTTCTAATTACCCTGAATAACCCTGTTTACGGTGAACACTTGATAATGGAAATTACACGATACAGCTGTATGTACATAAAAAAATTCTGAAATCTGCAGGCTGCATGTTACCCCTTGTCTGCATGCAGTGTGCATTTTATAATGTATAATGTTGTAGGCGTAAACGGGGAAGGGGTAGGGAGGCAAAAATTAAAACGCGAGGATGGAGGAATCCATCCACACTTTGACTCCTCCTCCCCCGTGTAACGCCTGCTAGGCAGGCTAGTTTTATGCATCTTCCAGACGAGCAACATTGTTATCTTCGTCTGACATTTAATGCGTCTTATTTTCCGTATTTCCCTGGACACAAAATACAACTAGAGCGCATTGTTCATCATATACAGTTCTACACACCCATTATTCGTCTGCCTAGCTATGTAAATACGGCCTAAGGATCGAGAAAATACTTCTATATCGAGCACCGGCTTTAAGGAAACCTTTCTAAGGTGGCACCTCCGGTATGGAGAAATTTCCCTTAAATAGACACCTACTGATAAACAATAAACAACAACAAAAACAATTAAAACATAATTTATTAACGCACTAATCACCTAAATACCCTATGAGAAGAATAGAATAAAAATACATCTATGAATGCAGTAAAAAGTAACAAAAACTTTGTACCACATGCATCAACTTCATTGTGTGTATAGTTTATGGTTCTCTTTTTTCAGTGATATTTGTCAGGGACATTTCTCATCAATTGGGACCCCAAGAGAAGAAATGAAACTACTAATGGGAACAAAGCATGTTATAGTGTCTGTTGTTCTTGCTCAGTTCCTAAAATCAGTGTTAAACTTCTCCATACTATACTATCAACGATATCTTTAATTTTCCTTGGGAAAATTCGCACAAATTTACCACAGAGGATTAAAGAGAAATTAAACGTTCACTGTCGTGCTACTCGGCCCTGTTTCCTTTTGAGATTCGGGAATACTCGAATACTGCAATCGTTTACAACTGGGACAGCATGTAGCCATTATCAGTCCGCATCCAACCTGCAAGAGGAAACGCAGTCATCGCGATGTTATGATACTTCGGGGATCATTTCTAAAGGAAAGACAAAAGAGTTCAACTAATAAGCCCCTTCAACTTTTAATTGTTACGCTAATCTCGTTTCTAGGACTTCCGTTTCCATCGTTAGCATCAAAGCGCCAGAAGGCTCTGAGCACGAGAGGGAAGTTCTTTAACCTCGATTTATATTTAAGGGTTCTTGGGTTCTCCCTTCCAGGGGGGAGTAGAAATACTCCTAGTCGCTTCATGCTACGGAAACCGGGATAAGCTCCAACCTGATGGGTCACTTGGCTCGTATGCAGACTTAAACTACCTTTAACTAAGGGTTCTTGAAAACTCGAGGGATAGACAGCACTTTCATCACATATTTAGCTGGGATTAAGTCACAAAACTGCCCCTCATCCCTTCTCCAGGGGGAGTATAATCCCGTTCCCAGATCTCTTGTGGGTGGCGTTTTGCCCAAAAGAGATCTGGCAACTAGTTTAAGAGCTAGTGGTAGCCTCTAATTCATCCTACTCAAACCGAGGTTAACACCGACAGAAACCATGAACAGATGTCCAGATCTAGTAACTTAAGAGTAAGTGCTATTCACAGTAAGAAGATGTGTTATCATTCTCCAGGTGATCTCTCGTAGCCATAATTTGGAACGTCACGTAACGGTAAGCAAACCACAACGGCAACGGCAACGAAACCGCCGTCAAACAAAAGCTTTAATGAGTAAAACAATAGCTGTGCGCGTGCGTTATAAATCTTTGTACATTTCTTTGCGTCCCCTGCAAAACAACAACGTGAAATGACCAAGTTTTGGGTATTTTGAAGAACGTGAGCCACGACGGCTAATTTTTCGTGTTTTCTTCTAGAATTATTCGCTGGCGTTACTTCTTTAGTTTGAGTAGGGTTTTAGACCACTCGGCTTGCTGAACAGTTCTAGATAATTGCGAAATTCAAAAGTAAGATTTAAGCCCATTTTTTTCCAGCAGTCGTCCTTGGCGTTGCCGTCGTCATTGCTTAAGCTCCCTATTGGCGTGATGCGCGACAACCAACTTAAAAGGGCGTTGTCACTCTTCTCACCTGTATAGTTGTACACATAGATGGTTTCGGACCTCCGCTAGGCAGCTTGTAACGCAAGTAAACGATAAAAACGACGAAAGCAAAAATCAGGAAACCAGCAACAGATCCAATACTGCAAAAGATGTAAAATACAGGATAAAATGACTTCTATTACAATTCAAGGGATTTCCAGCTAATGGTGTTCTAATTCTCGGCAAAAAGGAATCATAAAACGTTGATTTCTCTCTTAACAAGCTGGTCTTTTCTTGTAGTGCACCTGTGTCAGGTTTAAGCCCTCATTTGTTTTACTAGAAACCTGTTGTAAGCATACGGTCAGCGGGGAAGTAGTGCAAAAAACGGGAGAGAGGAAAGTAACATAGGAATACGGAACGGGAAAGCGCTACTTGCTCAATACTTCGCCACCACGTTTCCGCGCTGCTCCACAGCTAACCGAACGCAGCTATTTCACTAGTTAGAGCAGGTTTTATTCTCGGCTGTCTCTCGGCTACACCATGTAAATTATAGCCAATTATTAGATGCGTGCAGCTTCTTCACTTGATGCCAGAGAGATGACCAGTCGTTCGGTATCGCTTGTGGCTGGTCTTTCAGCACAACTCAGAAGTCTTCTCAAGCCCTGTTATCACCAGTGAAACATGTTAATTAAGAAAGTCAAGTTAAAGATGGTACAAAACAGGGCTTATAACAAGCGATTTCGCATTCATACTCACACTATACCCACGACTGCGCCAGTACTCAAACCACTACACTTTCCAGGGCATGCGCACTTGGAGTACAATGTCGTTGACTGCAAGGCAAACAAAATAGACCATTTTCGAACAAAGTTTAGTAAACACCCCAACCGAACTGACTGATTAAAACCAAATTCTATCGAAAACATTATAAGAAGTAATTGTACTAACAAAAGTAATTAAAATTCATTCTCCAATCTTAATACACATCTAACACAGCAAGCGTACTTACAAATAACTTTGAGGCAAATACGTTTCTCATCGGATCCACTAGCCCTTCTTCCGTTTCATCACACACAAGGGCAATGATGGTGTTTCTGTCATCGAAAAGTACATGAGAACAAAAAGGTAATTAATGTCGAGGTAATTAGAGGCGAGGTAGAGCGGTAGAGCGAAACGTAACTGGATTTGCACTCACTAAACTGCAGGATTAGTTGGAAAAACTCACGCCACGTTTTCATCCGGTCAGAAGTAAAACCAAAACCAATCGTCACACGTTTTCCCGCGCTTTGCGTCAGCTACATGTCCTTCGAGTTTTGGTTGGTTCACTGGATTGTCTATGTTCTTTGTAATTGGCAGTTCAAAACTTCGATAAAACTGTTGTCTGATCTAGCTAACATAAACGAATACGCAAGATGAAACTGCATTGAGCTTCACATACAACACTATTTTGCGACTGTGCCTCGGGCTGAATCTCGATCCAGGATGATTCACGATTAATTATACACATCCTTCTGTAATAGACCTGGGGAAACCTGGTTGTTCTAAAAAGAAACTCTAACAGGGCAGACACTAGTCTAAAATGTCAGCCATTTCCCGCCCTCAGCCTAATTCCCGGGCGATTAGGCTAAGGGTGGGAGATGATTGACATTTCAGGTTAGGCAGACACGCGTCTCTCCATGATTTGAGCGCGTTGCGCGTTTAGAATATAGATGGGCTTGTACATCGCACTCGAAAACTTACGTTTTGCAATCTAACTAAGAAGCAATGCGTGCCCTGTTTCCCAACAAGCGCCTGGGAGCGAGGCAGACAAAAGTGCGTAACAGGTCGACGAAAAGAAAAAACAATAAATAAACTGTTTAACCTAAGTGGTTACATTTGTTTGTTAGTGGCTACACCGTAAGTCAGCTGGCATTGTCCATTCTTGAGAACACAGTCCGACAACTTTTGTTCCCCAATGTCGACGTAGAAAGTCCCAAACCCAGATATCTCTTGAATCTTGCACACCTGGAAAAGAAATGCATTTTGATCTATTTGTCATATTGCTGGATACTCTCCAGAACAGCGCACACGCTAACAAACCACTTCACACGACGTCTTACTATGAACTGAACTTTGTTTCTCGCAAAAACTCTGAAGGGACAGCATTTAATAATCTATGATTTCAGACTGTTAACAGTGCAATGCTCCCCGCGATTAATGAGCGAAGACCGCTGTTTTCATGTTGAATGCATGGCAACTAATGTCTTTGTTGCGGAGGAAGAGAGAGAAAGAAAGGGGGGGGGGGGAGTGAATTATAGTGGAGAGTGAGAAGTGACACACGAGCGCAAAGCACGTCAAGAGAGAAAAACCAGTTTATTGATCGGAATATTATTAGGTATAAACAGATATAAACAGACTAGACCTAAAGAGTAAGGAGATCTAAGGACACAATGAGGACACGTTCTGTAACTTAGCAACCACACTGACCACGAAACCACGGACTCACTCAACTCACCGCAACGTCTTTGCAGCCATTCGCTGTTGTTTGGTTAGGGAGACGTTTAGCTGTCCACGAATCGCAGGGATTCCATCGGAAAGAGTCATTCGTCTGACCTGGAAAGTCTGGAGAAGCTGCCTCTGGAATGCTGAATCTGTTAAATGAATGCAATTCAGTATGGAAGACAGAGACAGATGCCGAAGGTTATCTTTCCATCAGTTCCCCTTGGAGATGACGTATGTCCCATCGCAGGCAAACAAAAAGAAATTAAGGTCCCCTCCCCTAGAATCCCATCAGTATAGCACTGTGAGAACTGAAAGAGTACCCCCTTCATTTGCAGTTTTATAAAAACAGATATAAATAAAAGGACAGAAAAGAAATATACAGTTTGAGACTGAAATAACCCGAACGTTTTCTGGTCAGTCTCCAGTTATTGCAAGGTTTCTATAGATATTTAAGAGAATACAGAACTCTTAATAGAAGAGATGCGAACATGGTATGCAGAGAGTAAAAAAAATTTACTTGTTTAGAGACGTTGAAGGCAAGCTAAGTGGGGGTATTGTCTCAGAGAATAGTCGCTGTGTAAGCTATTGTCATCGCAAAGCTTCGAAAGGGAAAACGCGATATTTTGATCTAATTAGGGTAAGGGTTTCAAGACGCACGTTGCAGACCCATCCAAATTTGCGGGGAGCATAATTCAGACTTGGATAGCTCCTAGTCATCTCCAACATCCACTGTGACAATACAACAAACGCCGGGTGTCCACAATCCCGACCCTACCTCAACAAAATTTGCATAACTAGACTGTAAACCAAACACACGCTAGTAAAAGGGGGGGGGGGTACGGGGGAGAAGGGGGACGGGGGGAGGGGAGGGAAGGAGAGAGCTCCTCATAACCCCTTGCATATTCCTTTTTTTCAAAGGAAAATGATCCAAGTTTATTCTGTATTTTCGTACAAAATTTGGGCGCCAGTGCAAATACGTATATACCGACTGGGTCGGCAGGTGGTGACTGGGAATTAAGAAATAGTGTATTTCTAGACCTGTCTACTTCTAGGGGAATGGCACGGCGATTGCGGTTGCACTTTCGTAGCTTATGGTATAAAGCCCTGAACCTTTATATAGTGCACCCTGCAGGGGAATAGGTCTCATCACTGATTACATAACCTGTGTAAAGATCTATAAACAACTACACTTTCATCTGCAAGTTGGAGTGAAATGTTTCAGCGCCAGGTTGATCGATCGGTTAAACGCTAACTTTGTCATCATCACATACATCAGCTTCAGTACCAACCAATAGAGTTTCGTAACGATTTTCTCTTTCTATACATTTACGTAAAACCTCACATGCCCTGATGCTTTACGTTTTATTACTCGTGTAAATGCTACAAATTTTCTTCAACGGCTACATGCTTACCTCGGCCGGTCATCTACGCTCTCTCCTGCAAGGCTCCTCAGGTTGATCTCTCCTTCATCCGTTGAGCAGCGGCAGGAATCGATCTTGGTACACTTCTTCAGCCCTTGAACAGGAGCTGAAGCCAGCAAAACTGCAAGAAGGAGGAAAACTACCTCCATCATGGAGAAGCCACCGTCGTCACGCAAGTCTGGATCATTTGGATGCGTGACGCGGGAAATGTTGTTTGTGGGCTTATTAAGACAAAGACGTAGAAGTCGCTAAAGTTTGCTCGAGGAAAAATGGATCTAAAGCCAAACAAAAACAGCATATCATTTGAGTCAGCAGATTGAAAGGTATCAAGACAGAAAAGCAAAGAAAACTCTTGTCTGTATATCATTCATCGGCTAGCGCGGTGGGGCATTAACTGATAAAGTTATGCAACATTCATGCATATTTAATTGCGCTAGGAGAACGATCAAGAACTGGACGTTTTCATAAAGATGATGGCCTATATTGCTGGGGCCACGCGTTGTCTGACATCACTCTAGGCCCCTAGTGTGTTTCCATTCGTGTCCTCTATCCAGGTTTAAGTCGCAACCTTTCAAGGAAATAAAACATCTGATTTCCTTTAGCCTGTCCCATAGAATGAGGAATCAATCGTTTTGAAGGGTTATTGTTCATCACGGCACAGGTATCGCGAGCTGGAAGCCGTGAACTTGATGACATTGAATAACGGCGTAAATGTAAGAGTTTGTATGGGAATGTAACCATCGTATGTGACAGCTCAAAATATGGAAAAGAAGGTAAATAAAAACGACTTACTTCGATTTTTCTATGTGTTACTTTTGTTTCATCGTTTTACTCTCGACGGAAATTGAAATTCTCTGAAATCGCGTTGAAATGGCCCCAAAACGGCTGAGCCCTAGTGTTGAGGTCTGTTGTTTTAGGCTGAATTTTAACATATCGAAATTGTTTATTAAGCAGATTATGGTACATTTTGAAAAAGGCTTCTCAGGGAAGCCCTACCTCATTCTAGTCTATTCTGTGGCCAAAGTATAGCCCCCTGTAATTTTCGAGATCTGTTATTGTATCACACCTTATGAAACCTTTTAACTTGTTCATCCTAAAATGAGGGGACAATTAATTTTTTATAAAAATGAGGATAACAGAAAGAATGTGACCTATAAAATTGCCAAAGAATACATCAACAGACTCCCCCAGAAAATCGGATATTGGATCATAGGATGGTTCGAAGAACCGACGGTAAATGTTTCCTTTTTCTCGACAAAGCAGCAAGAGAATCGTTTCGAATAATCTGGAGGATCGAAAAATCGAGGGTTCGAGAAATGGGACAGTTTCTTTAGAAACAAGTCAAGCAGGTGTTAGAAGCAGGTCAGGAAGGTGCGTCGTTCTATAGTGGCAAAGACTTGGACGTGGACTCCCCACCTTGATTGCAAACGTGATCACGTGTAAATATCTTATACCGTATTTGTTTAGCTGCAAGCCACCGCCAAATCTTACGATATTAGATTGAAGCCAGCCATGAATGTGGCTGATTACTTGAGACGACGGTGAAATAGAACCTTGCGTTACTGTATTTTCAACATATTCAATATCTCTGCATATGCATGCCGGTTCGTAAGCATAGAACAAGTCGAGTCACGCGAAGGGTTCATCGATGTATTGCGTGACAAGCCACATCTGCACTTGGCTTCCCATGTATTCTGATTTCTCCGGCCACATTCTTGTATTAGAGGTTTAAAACGTCTTCGTTTGTAGTTCGGGTACGTGTCAACATTTTTGAGGAGAAATATCTTAGGATCGCGAATAATTCCATAGTTGTGATATCCGCATGATATTCCATTCTGTCATCGTACCCTTTAATCTGCATATTTCTTTGTACGTGAACCGCGGGTGTTGTTCGCATGGTATAGTGTTACGGCATAATTTTACCAGAGATTATTCGAGTCACTGATCCATTCTTTACTCCGTGAAGATGAAGCTGGTTATCTTCGCTATCGCTATATTCTTAACCCTAGCGGTCTCCGTGCATGGAATTAAAACATGCAAGAAGATAGATGCCTGTCGGTGCTCGACAGATGAAGGCGAGATAAATTTATGGAGCCTTGCCGGACAGAATCCAAATGGTGCAAGGTTAGCCTAAAATTTTCATATTGCTGCAAACGAGAATCAGTGAGATGGGAAACCATTCTCAAGGGTTTATTTTCGTTTAAAGGATTTTGCAATCAATATGTAGATAGAATATTTATTCGTAACATAGCTAGAAGAGTCGCTCTGCCGCAACTTTTTATACTGGCGCAACTGATTGATGTCTTCTACGCGCCGAAGTATGCCAATAAAATACTCTCGCTGCTTCGTGGTGTGTATTTTGGATGCGAAGCTATCAACGAACAACCAGTATTTGCTT